>NC_135699.1:17991629-18159129 GCF_964276395.1 Gasterosteus aculeatus
TGACAGAAGTGGAGGTGTGGTGGGAAATGTTCCGTAGCCGGTGACACGAGTGATGGGTGGAAACAGGTGGGATGAGGGGCGTGTCCTCGCTCAGGTGTGCATGTGTTGGAGGAGAGGAGGAAAAGAAGCTTATTTATACAGCTGCACTCCAGGTGAGCAGCACCTTTACGTCATGCCTCTCTACAACGTGATCGCCGTGGCGACCCTGCTGACCGCGCTGACCCCAGGTAGGAGCCTCGCCGCACACACATGACCAATCACGTCACGGCTAAGACATTAAATACAAAAAGAATGAAGCAACTCTCAGAATATGACGATTAATTCGGGACTGAAGTGGGAAGCCATTGTTCTTCTTCCCTTTTTGAAACCGTTGGTTTATTCGAGTTTCACTTGTTTTATTACGAATAGTTTTCTTTATGATTTGATTTGTTGCACGCAGTAGTACATCGTAGTAACTGTAGTAATAATACAGGCAGCAGTACTAGTAGTACACCGTAGTGACTGTAGTAATAATACAGGCAGCAGTACTAGTAGTACACCGTAGTAACTGTAGTAATAATACCGGCAGCAGTACTAGTAGTACACCGTAGTAACTGTAGTAATAATACAGGCAGCAGTACTAGTAGTACACCGTAGTAACTGTAGTGATAATACAGGCAGCAGTACTAGTAGTACACCGTAGTAACTGTAGTAATAATACAGGCAGCAGTACTAGTAGTACACCGTAGTAACTGTAGTAATAATACCGGCAGCAGTACTAGTAGTACACCGCAGTAACTGTAGTAATAATACAGGCAGCAGTACTAGTAGTACACCGTAGTAACTGTAGTAATAATACAGGCAGCAGTACTAGTAGTACACCGTAGTAACTGTAGTAATAATACAGGCAGCAGTACTAGTAGTACACCGTAGTAATAATACCGGGCCGAGAGAGAGAGAGATTTTTTTTTTTGATTTTTAGAAAATCTTTATTTTACATAAAAAAACAATTAGTCATTTCAGTCATTAGTCACTATGGCAGTGGCCCGTCTTCTTGCTCAGGATCTTCCTCCGCCGGTCGGACGCTTCACTCAGCCACATTTCCTCCATCCCTGGTGATCTTGAGGTTGATCTTCCTTAGTCGGAGGACCTCCTGCTGGGTGTAGTCTGCTGCACCCTTTTCGTGCAGCTGTGTCGAACGGAGCGAGCGAACTTCTCCAAGTCGGAGAAGTAGTCCTCCAGCTCCACTCCTCTCTGGTTCTTGGTGGTCTGCAGGAACGCTTTCATCTGCCCCACCCCGTGCCTGCTGGTGACCGTCCCCCCTGAGGAGACGCTGTTTTCAGAGGCCCACCCTGAAGAGGACCCTGACTCCACACCTCCCACCTTTCCTCTGCGCCCCCCTCTTTTTGCCCGAGAGCCTCCCCTGTTGGCCCTCGTCTTCCTCTTCAGGCGGGGGGCCTTAAAGTCCACCCCCCCTCTTCCATGTATTCCTCGCTGTCCGAGGTTCCACCTCGAAACGCTCCCCCACCACTAAGTGCCCCCATCCCCTCTTTCACTCGGTCACACACACCTGCCCGCTGGGCTGCATTCAACCCCCCATCCACTCCGACATTCATCCCCTCTGACCCCTCACCCACCTGACCGACCGGCTGGCCCTCACCCATCCCTACAGTCACCCCCTCACCCACCTGACCGACCGGCTGGCCCTCACCCAATCCCACAGTCACCCCCTCACCCATCCCCACAGTCACCCCCTCATCCACCTGACCGACCGGCTGGCCCTCACCCATCCCCACAGTCACCCCCTCATCCACCTGACCGACCGGCTGGCCCTCACCCATCCCCACAGTCACCCCCTCACCCACCTGACCGACCGGCTGGCCCTCACCCATCGCCACACTCACCCCCTCACTCGTCGCCACAGTCACCCCCTCACCCACCTGACCGACCGGCTGGCCCTCACCCGTCGCCACACTCTCCCCCTCAGCGACCGGTTGGGCCTCACCCATCGCCACACTCACCCCCTCACCCGTCCCTACTGTCACCCCCTAATCCACCTGACCGACCGGCTCGGCCTCACCCCCTCTCACACTCGCCCCCACATCCAGCGGAGCGGACGAGGGGTTCCTCTCCGGGCAACCCCTCGCCAGGTGTCCCTCTCCGCCGCAACGGAAACACCTCCCATCGTCCGATGTGGCGAACACGGCGTAGTCAAACCCCTCGATCCTCGCCTTAATCACCAGGTGGAGGGCCTGGGGTTTGGTGAGGACCATGTGGAGTTGTCTCCTGTGAGACACCACGTGCCTCATTAAAGGCGACTTGCAGCCCGAGGGCAGCTTTTTAAGCGGGGACACCACCTTCCCGTGTTTGACCAGTTCCTCCAGCAGCGCTCCGTCAGGGACGAACGGCGGAAAGGGGGAGGGAGAGAGAGAGAGAGGGAGGGGGAGAGAGAGGGAGGGGGAGGGAGAGAGAGAGAGAGAGAGGGAGGAGGAGAGAGGAGAGAGGGAGGGAGAGGGGGAGGGAGAGAGAGAGAGGGGGAGGGGGAGAGAGGGAGGGAGAGGGGAGGAGAGAGAGAGGGGGAGGGGGGGAGAGAGAGGGGGAGAGAGAGCTGTACGGATCTTATAGGGCAGATAATTAAAGGGACAAGACCGCGAGTCGTCCTGCTACAAATAGAACAGCAAACAGTAGATGATAAACAGTACATAGTAGTGAGTAGTAAATAGTAAATGTGTGACTGCTGTTTCTTCAGAATACTTTTTGTAGGAGAAACAACGTGAATACTTGTGTGTTATAGTACTTGTGTGACGTTGGACTCACATGTTTGTGACTTGAGGAAACTGCTTGGACATGTTTCACTGTGACAATGAAGCCGGGACGCTTCCACCAGTGACTGGAGCCAATGGATCCACCAGCTGATCGCCCTCCTATTGATTCGGTATCGGCTGTCAGTACCTCGTTAATACTGAGCTCTTGTGTTTTTCAGAGTCCCTCTCACAGATCGCTGGTAAGTTCCGTGTCCTTTATTTTTTCCAAATATTCATTGGTTCATCCGTTTTATATAAGTGAATATTTATGACAAACATGTGCAACCTACCCATGCTGCTCACTGTGCCCCCCCCCCAGTCTGCGGTCGGCCCCGGCTCAACACCCGGATCGTGGGGGGGCAGGAGGCCCCTGCGGGCAGCTGGCCCTGGCAGGCCAGTCTGACACGGTCTGGAAGTCACTTCTGTGGAGGGTCGCTGATCAACAGTCAATGGGTGCTGACTGCTGCTCACTGCTTCCAACCGTGAGCCCCCCCCCCCCAACCACAGCACTTTCTCCTGCTTGTGCCCCCCCTGCTCTAATGCTCCGCTTCCTCGTTCTGCAGACCCAACACCAACGGCCTACTGGTGCACCTGGGGCGCCAGAACCTGCAGGGCTCCAACCCCAACGAGGTGCAGAGGACGGTGTCGAGCATCATCAACCACCCCGGTTACAACTCCCCACCCAACGACAACGACATCAGCCTCCTCCGCCTGTCCTCGCCGGTGACCTTCACCGACTTCATCCTGCCCGTCTGCCTGGCGGCGCCCGGCAGCAGTTTCTTCAGCGGCATCAACTCCTGGGTCACCGGCTGGGGCACCACGGGCTTTGGAAGTGAGTTCGGGGGGGCGGAGGTGTGCTAAACCACCACGAGGCAGCGTTGCTTTTGTCTGAAGACAGATGAAATAAACAGGTTTAAAGTGTAAAAATAAATGATTTTTGTTTTTATTGATTTAATTTGATTGAAGTTTCCACACTTGTTCGTGGTCACTGTGGATCAGCAAAGTGTTTCTCATGGACGTCTGAAGGACCAGAGGAGCCCCCTGGTGGTCACTACAGAGAATGCAGCTGTAGAGTTGGTCTCCTCGGGGATGCTGCTCAAAGAGTCCTCCCGTGGTGACTGAGCTGTATCTTCTGTCTCTAGCATCCTTTCCGCTCTCACGAAGCCTGATGGAGGTGCAGGTGCCCATCGTGGGGAACAGAGAGTGCAACTGTAACTACGGAGTGGGCCAAATCACAGACAACATGATCTGTGCCGGGCTGCGTACTGGAGGGAAGGACTCCTGTCAGGTGACCATCTCCATCCCCTTGCCTCCGCTGGCTGATTCCCTTTGACCCCCTGCAGAGGGTCTGATCCTGAATGCCTCTCTGCTCACAGGGGGACTCGGGCGGTCCGTTGACGAGCCAGCAGGCCGGCGTCTGGGTCCAGGAGGGGGTCGTCAGTTTTGGAAATGAATGCGCCTTGCCTGGATTCCCCGGAGTCTACACCAGGGTGTCCCGGTACCAGTCGTGGATCAACAGCCAGATCTCCAGCAACCAGCCGGGCTTCGTCGTCTTCACCTCCACCGGCACCGACAGCGACCTCAGCATCACCTGCCCCGGTCTGCCTCCGCCCCCGACCCCAGCGGCCCCAGGTGAGTCCAGACCTCTTTATATAAATAAAACGTATCTATTTATCAGCGTTTAACGGAGATGTTTTCATACGAGAGAGAGATAGATTCAAAATGGAGTTCAAGTAAAGGAGGTACCATCGTTAATTTGGTTTATTACAACATCTGGATGTGTACCTCTCAGATGTCCACAGTATAAAGTACAATATGTACCTAGTAGTGTATTAAAAAGTACAATAGCTGCTCCTTAGATGCAGCAGAAAATGGAAATACTTGTACTTATACAGATAAGTACAAGTACCACAAATGTATTCATAGGACTGTTCTGGTATTTGACCTCCGACCTCTGGCTGTTTCTCCAGCGGTGGTCTGCGGCAGCGCCTCCCTGAACTCCCGTCTGTCGGGTGGGGGCTCCGTGGCCTCGGCGGGGGTGTGGCCCTGGATGGCGAGCCTGCAGAAGAACGGGAGCCACGTGTGCGGCGGGACCCTGGTGGCCGAGGACGCCGTGCTGAGTGACGCCGACTGCTTCTCCAGGTGAGAGCGAGGGAGGAGGGCCGCTTAACGGTACCCAACGGTCCTTAAACATTCATCCGTCTCGTCCCCCTCCAGACCCCCCTCTCCCTCCGAGTGGACCGTGGTGCTGGGCCGCCTGAAGCAGAACGGGTCCAACCCCTTTGAGGTGACCCTCAACGTGACCAGCATCACCATGAGCAACCTGAACGGGTCCAACGTGGCGGTGCTGAAGCTGGCCCGCCGGCCCGTCCTGTCCCCCTACATCCAGCCCATCTGCCTGGGCAACAGACTCTTCGCCGTGGGCTCCACGTGCTGGGCCGCCGGTTGGAATGCCGGGCGAGGAGGAGGTGAGTCCAGGACCACAAGGCTCCTCCCATCCTTCATCCAGATGTTTCATCTCTCACATGTCTCGCTCTCATCCTCAGAGGAACAAGTTCTGCAGGAGTTCCAGACCTCAGTGGAGAACTGTCTGAACGTGTCGGCGTTTGGAGACACCATCTGTACCGGGACCTTCGTCCTGGAGCAGGTGAGGGACCACAGGGGACACGCCCGTCCTCATGGAGATGCTCTATGAGTCCTCTTGTGAACGGCACAAACCGGCTCTCTCTTCTGACCCACAATCCTTTGCACAGCAGATATACGAGCGTGCAGACTGTGGATGAGCAGTGTGTTCTGTGTTCTGATGTTATGAAGCAAAGTAAGCAGTTGTTGAAGACGTGACTGAACTTGTGTGTGTGTTGCAGGGGGACTCTGGGGGGCCGCTGATGTGTAAGCTGGATGGCTTCTGGTTCCAGGCAGCGGTGTTAACCTCTGAAAACACCACCAGGCAGACGCGAGCCGCGCAGATGGTGTTCGCCAAGCTGAGCCGCTTCAATAACTTTCTGCTTGATACGGTGGGGTTCTTATCACCCCCCGTCGCCCCCACCAACGAGACCACGGCCTCCAGCGGGGATCACGTCGCTCACTCCCCCTCCTTCTTCCTCCTCCTCCACCTGCTGGTGTTCTCCGTTTGTCTCCACATCTTCCTGTAGGAGCCTCCTCTCTGTTAGTAGTGCGTTGACTCATCAGAATGTGACTTTACTCTGAAGGACAGCGACCTCCATCTGACCTCACAGCTCCATCACCTCCACTTCCTGTCCGCTTTAAGAACATAAAACTACTTCCTGTTATTAACAGACTCTGAAATTAGAATTAAGCTGCACTGATTAAATGTACGTGTTTTGTTATTTTTAATTCAATACCATGAAGACGTTGGTGAAATCTTTGTTACATGTGATATTTGTGCTCTGATGATTATTTTAGAACATAATGATGCAGCGTTATGCTCCAAACCCTGGGGGGTAAGAGGGGGTATTTATTGATTACATTACTACTTTACGAGATCTGAAGAACAGACGATGATCCGCCTGTCAATCATCTTCCTTGTGTTACGTGACGGGTCGGTTTCTACAGACACACGCAGTTATTCACTGAAGAGACGTCTGACCTCCATCCGACTCACAGACGTTGGTCTTTACTACGAAATTAAAAAGACGTGTAGAGAAAGTGATTGTTTTCTTTCTGGTGTGTTTTCTAGCTCCCGAGGCTCAGTGGTCAGTTCATTAGGAACACAAGACGTCAAGGAACAAACCCTCAAACACATCACTCTAAATAGCACATGTGTAAATAAGCCTTTTAAAGTACCAGGGCGCGTTTAATATCTCCACAGGGACATCGGCATCAACGTGACAAAGTACTTGGATTCAAAAGGGTTTTTTATTTACTGGATCAGACCAAACAAAAACCAACAAACATATGCTGCCTGGTCATTTAATGCATTCATTTTCCATTAAAAGTAAGATATCACAATATATACAGTATAATCTGTAAGAAAACGCATTAAACAGATTGTGAAGAAGAGACACGCACACATTCTACTTAATGCGGATCTCAAAGCAGAGGCAGTTACAGGAGTCACACTCCGGGGGCTGACAGGAGCAGGCACAGTCACATCCGGCACACTGTGGGGGGGGGACACACATCAGGTAGGACGAAATGAATAAAATGAACCCGATGTGTCGGGGCGCTTCTTACCGAAGGAGAAGGACACGAACCGGCCCGACACGAGCGAACCGTCGGCAGGCGACAGTCAAACGTTTGTGCGAAGCTGAAGCAGCGCTCGCCGAGGGAGACTTTTGGACAGCAGTCCACGCACACTGCAGGACATCGGTCCTGTGAGGGACAAAGCAGACAGAGACACATCAGAGACCAGACCAAAATGCATCCAGCTGGAACGCCGGACCTTCTATTTGCACAAATGCGGAATTAAGAATGTTCAACAGACTAAATCAGAGGTCTCCAACAGGAGGTTCTGCAGGGGGGGTCGCAACATTTTTGGTTGTTAAGACTTTTTTTCTTCTTTTTTTCAACCATTTTTTCCCCACAAATTTAAATGTCTTCAGAATCAGACTTATATTGATTGTGTTTAAATACACATTAACATGAATCCAACATGTTGTAGCAAACAGATACATTGATGGAGGAGACGTTGTCTTTCGGTCCCACAGCAGCTCTCATGCTGATACGACGTCACAGGCACCAGCCAATCAGATCCATTCATGCTCACGCTCAAAGATAAAAGATGGCGGACCAAACTCCGTAGAATAGGGGGTCCCTGCTCCATCTCGCCATCAGTTTGGGGGTCCTTGGCCTGAAAAAACGCTTAAGACCCCCGGTCTAAAAGTTCAACAAAAGTTGCTCAATGTTAATATTCATACCTGCAGGAGTCTGTGCCTGAACTCACACAGGTGCAGAACTAGAAGGTGACCTGCATGAGGCAGACGGTCACATCCAGAGCAAACACCTTGATTTGAATTTTCAAAGATCTGTGACAGACCCATAAATCTTGTTATTTTCTATTCACACTAAGAAGAGAAGGACCTCCGGTCCCTTCGATCCTCACTGAGCTTCTATGTTACATGAGATTAGAGTTGCGTTAAATCACTAATCATTTATTCAAAAAGGTCGAACAGGTGAAGCACAGTTTATATGTGAATTGGAGCGCTGACCTTCAGGCAGCACCGGATCCACAGTCCGACCCCGAGGACGACCATGTAGAGACCCACAGTGATCATCAGCACCGCCGGGAGCGGGATGGAAAGCTCCCAGATAGGCAACACCTGAGGAGCAGAACCGGGAGGGTCGTGAGGTCCACAGGAAGCACACATTCATTTCAATTCAATTCAGACAGAACCACCACCACATAGAACCACCATCAGACAGAACCACCACCACATAGAACCACCACCACATAGAACCACCATCAGACAGAACCACCACCACATAGAACCACCATCACATAGAACCACCATCAGACAGAACCCCCATCCACAGAAGCCTGTGGGGAGGAAAGTACACGTACACGGGGGGAAACGGGCTCTTTCTTACCGGCATTGTCTTCTTCTCTGTGAGAAGTCCCCTTGGACAACGCAGCTCACATCACAGGAGGAGAACAGTATTTTCTCCTACGTTAAAATGTTGGAATCTAAGTGACTTTACATTTACTGAAGTACTAACCCCGAGGCACATGTTCTGTACCTGAATACATCTGTTGTATCCTACTTTCTACTAAAATGTAATGCTTACAATGCTCAACAATACTGCTCCCAAAACACCGCACAGGGGAAAGTAAGTTGGCCTAGTGGCTGAACGTTAGCTAGTTAGCGCTGTAGCTAGCTAACGCTACATTTCAATGGCAGCTAACAACATCCCACCGTTCTGTAGCGTCACGTGTTCTCACAAATGCCCCGTGATCTATACAAATAAACACCGCTACGGTCGAAGTGAGGTCACAGCATCTTGTCGTGTCGTTACTTTGATTAAAAGAACCTTTTCTGCTGTAAACAAATGGAATTAGCCGTGGCGGCACCAGCGTTGCCATGGAGGCAGACCCGGAAGGATCCCGAGAAGGGACAAAAGAAGGAGCACGGCAGCGCGAAGGACAAGGTACATAGTTGTGGTGTTTTCATTGTAAGCTCTTATTACACTGTGTTCCGGTGTGGGTGCTTTTATTGTGGAGGAGAGGAAGTAGTGGAAGTGTTCAAGGAGGTGTTGTGGGGAGTGAAAATAAAGTTGCGGGCGGCTTGGGGCAGAACCGGAGCACCGTGTATTGTTGTATTATTAAGCCGAAGTACCCGCGCACCATAAACCCTCGGCTACTTCATGTAAAGTCAGCGATAGAAGTACTTGGAGCCTTTACCTTCGTAAAACCTAAAATACCACCAAATATTTTGATCAACTTCGTGCAGAATACCTTTCAATTTCGAGTGCTGTTTCGAATGCAATTTCGAATAGTTTTAACGTTTTAAATTCATTTCCGTTCCAATATCATTAATTGAAATCCGTAAGCATCTATTTGTTTTAACTGTATTAATTTGCTTTCCTGTTATTGTTCTTCTATTTTACACTGATATTTACTATTTGAACCGTATTTTTTATATTTAATTACATTTTCATTTCGCATCTATTATTTCTTAATTCTACTGTGTACACGTGTATTATTAATTTATTTTTGGCCGTGTTCTTGATGCGCAAATATTGCGACAGGATGACGTCATATTTCAACAAGTTGAGCAACATTGGGGCGCGGTAGCAGAAGACGACCCTTTCGTACGTCAATTGCGTGATGACGTTCCTTTCGGGGCGGGGCTATAAAGACTTGTTTTCCCGTTGCAGCCTGCGAGGAGCTCCATTTTGTGAGAGTCGTCGAAGCTGAGCCGACCACCGTCCTCCGAGAACAGGCGAAAAACCTAGAAACGACACAAAGGTCACAGTCAGCTAACGAACCGCTCGCTAACCAAGTTATTATCCGAAAGGAAAGTAAATCTTATCGTATGTCCGATATCCAGAACCTCCAAACTTTTGGTAAGTCGTCATAATCGAACCGAACCGGCAGACAAGGTGGGGGAAGGGCGAGAAGCCGCTACGCCGACCGCTAGCTTCGCACACACGTCGAGGTTTTACCAGTTTTCTTAAACAATTACACAAATTCCGAAAGCAATCGATTGGGTATTAATGTTCAACCCCGATAACCCGAAATGTCCCGATTGAACTCGATCGTTGTAGCCGACTAGCAGGCCGTTCGCCCAACGTGCCGCCATTAGGCCGCCGCTGCGCTAGCTTAGCTTATTCTTCCGACGCGTAGGCGTAGAGACGAAAATGGCCGCTGGATAACGGATGAGCCCTTTAGAACCAGCTGTGACGCCGTAGGGAATTATCCAAACTAAAAGCTGTCATGACGGTGATTCCCGTGCGTTCCCGGTTGGTAGCTGGTCCCGTTCGGCGTCGGCCCGCTGCCCGGCTCGGCCGGGCCTGCAGCTGTACGCTCATCTTGCTACGCATGCGCAGTTCATCCTCCAGCGTTCGGCCAAATGTAAGCGAAATGTGAAAATGAGATGTGTAGTCACCGCTCCTTCTCCTGCAGACCCCTTTGCTGATGCAACTAAGGGTGATGACCGCCTCCCAGCCGGGACAGAGGACTATATCCACATAAGAATCCAGCAGCGGAACGGCAGAAAGACCCTCACCACTGTCCAGGGCATCGCCATCGACTATGACAAGAAGAAGCTAGTCAAGGCCTTCAAGAAGGTGAGTCCCGAAGGTGGAAATGAAATAGTTTTTGCTGTCTTGACGCCCTGTCAGCGTTTACGGAGCCCTGCTTCATGGGGGGGCTGCTCGGCCTCCTCAAACACTGACTCATTGTTTTTGCCATTGCAGAAGTTTGCATGCAATGGGACAGTGATTGAGCACCCAGAGTATGGTGAAGTGATCCAGCTTCAGGGAGACCAGCGCAAGAATATCTGCCAGTTCCTCATCGAGGTGAGTGTCTGTCTCCCAGCTTCATGCAGCAGAGCGGACTAGCTGCCTTTTATTTATTGCTCTCTGCTTCTTCACAGATTGGCCTGGCCAAGGAGGAGCAGCTCAAAGTCCACGGCTTCTAGAAGCTGCTAGCAGCCCTTTCCTCGAAGGCCATCGACCCCCCCCCCCCCCCCCCCCACTCTATGTGCTGCTGTCGCCCTCCTTCCTTGCCACCCTACCAGCTCCTACTTGCTAACACGTGAATTACCTCTGACAAACATGAGATTGTGTAACCCCACCGCCCCCCCTCTACACCAGGGGACAGGCTTGGTCTCACAAAGACTCACCACTGCAGCTCCACATAACATCAGGGATGAGTGGTGATGACCCCCCCTCCCTTTCCCCTTTTTGTTTATATCCTTTTAAATTTTTCTTTTTAGGTCTTGTGCCACGAGGAGGCAGTTTCATGTAACTTTTGTTTTGTACTTCAAGGTGTTTCAATAAAACATTGAGTCTCCATATGGTGCAGTGTTGTCATGGTTACTGGGGTGTTGTGTTTTGTACAAAATCAGACTTTACATCTGTTAACGTGGCGGCACGGTCGCCCTCCAGAGGGTTGGCGGTTCAATCCCGGGCTTGGCTAACCCGCATGTCGATGTGTCCTTGGGCAAGACACTTAACCAACATGGCTCCTTTAGCTGCGACTACGTTACTGATGGGCAGGTGTCAGTGCAGGAACTTCAGTTCTGCATCGATCCTTATAAACCCCCGACGAGTTCATCTGCCGACTCAGGTATTGGTTCACTTTTAGAGGACATGAGTTTCCGATATCAGAGTTAAAGGTCTAATGGCCACAACCGTATGCTGACAGGCACGAGTCAAGGGTGAAATTCAACTGGTTTTGTCCCAGGGACCATTCTGAATAGAAAGTAATTTGCGCCCCACTGACGTGCAACCGCCGCCACGCCCCCCAGATATTCTGCCTGTAACACTATGGGTAGATCACTAACCCCCGCGCGCATATTCCGCCTGCAGCACTAGTCAGTAATTTCAATATTTTTCACGATATTCCGGAGTAGTCCCTGAAGAGATTCAGTGACGATCTCGCGCTCCCTTCCTGGTTGTCATCTGGGGTCGTCGTGGCGCAGGGAAGCACAAGGTTGTTGGTTCGATTCCAGGCTGCCCCATGTTTAAGTGTCCCTGAGCAAGACACCTAACCCCTAATTGCTCCCCAGGCAAAAATGTGAAAAAGCCACGGGTTTAAAGTGAAATGTAAGTCGCTTTGGATAAAAGCGTCTGCTAAATGACCTGTAATGTAATGTCCACTACCGTTAGAGGTGTTGGTGGTTTGACGTTCTCATTTGGATTTTTTATCTCCTTCAGTGCGGAAATGGGCGGGCCAATCCAAAAACGGGGTTTGTAACCAATCAGGTGGAGACCCTGGTGACTGGCCCCGCCCCCTCAGTCAGAACAGCGAGCGCGTAGAAAACTCCTTCACGCGAAACCGGACTTTTGCTCGCGGATGTTTGATTTATGCGCGCATCAATCTGAATTGCCACCATAACGCCCTCCCACCCCCCAAAAAAACTTACCTATTTTGGTTTCAAAACTGCGAATTTTGCTGACAGGTGAGGGATTTTTATTTTAATGCCTGGCTGAGTTTCCACCATTTTATTTCAGCCTGATACTTTGAAATGTATTTTATGCACTGACTTCAGCTCACAAGTTGGTTTTGTATTATATAATAAACTCGTCTTTATGATGCCCAAAAATCAAACAAGCAGTTTTAGACAAAACACCAAATCTTTAATGAAAGTCACATTTGTCATCCATGAGCACATTTGGGGGGGGTGCATGTCTTACAAAGGGACAGCAGCGGCCGCACCACTGGTAGTCACAGGAGCACTCTGGAGAATACTGGATACATCCAAGCACTCAGCAGAGCAACACGCCACCTTAACAGCTAACCAGCACAACTCAACGGCTACACAACTGCGCCTGATGCACAAAACAAACACAAGCAGGATTAAGGTCAAAAACAGAAAGGGAAAAAAACCCTGCATCAGGTTGTCAGCGTCCAGGGAGATTTAATTATGTAACGTTTGAGTTTAATGACAATACGCTAACTTAAACAAAAAAAAGGTACATCTCCACAGGACTGGTGGTCTCTCACCGCACCGACAAGACCACCATCAGACTAACCAAACAGCGAGGGAAAGAAAATAAATCCGTACATATTCGATTGATCAACTTTATAGTCAATCAAATGTAGAAAATAATCAGCCAGTCATAGAAACGTTTACACATCAGCACAAACGCTTAGTGGAATAATTAGATCAACTGTACTAAAAGTATCTTTAACTCCTCCCATTTGTTGTGGTTGTTATGACGTCGTGTGGGACAAGTGGAGCTTTAGTGAGCTAATCCAGGATCATACTGGTTCTGTTGGGCCCAAAGAGAACAAAAGAAACAACAACAGGTACAAACCTACCAACTTGTGATTATATCACCAACTCATCTCCACATTGACCCAGATTTTAAAATCTTTATGAAAATAAAATCACAGCACATCAATGAGGCGACAGACTTTTTTTTAGGCCAAATCAATAAAACAAAGCAAAGCATGGAAGACACAATAATAACCTTCAACAGCAGGACACTGTGGCTCAGGCCGGATGGGGACGACTCGACGCTCCGTCTTCACCTGAGAACTGTGGAAGGACAAGTTAGCTTCGTCTTCATCACGTCAACAAACAGGCACATCCATGGTTTGACTTTTTTTTTTTTTTTTATCTACGTGACGAGAGCCTCGAACATCTCCGCTGGGGACAAGATTTCATCCTCAGGTCGTAGGCGGATTTTATTTTACCGCGTTTTGCTCCAGTTATTTCCAACTGCCCAGTTTCTGGTTTTAGAGCATTTTTCCCTCCAATTGGACAGGCAGCCAATAGAGGAGCAGATGTGAGACCGCTCACAATGACAATGGAAGTAAAATAAATATTTGCTTTAAATATATATTCCAAATAGGAGATCTTACGGCTCAACCGGGGGGGACCTGAATTATTGACACTAGCGGTTACTGATTAAGTCACTACATAATGAACCGTCAGTGGCCTACAGGAGGCGGTTCAGCTGATTAAGAGCTCAGATTGGTAATCAGCGATGCGTAAAGCTATAGATTATAAATACATGTTATATTATTTTCATGTGGTCCCTTGGCGACCGCCCGGCGGACAGTTGTGTGTCCAGTGGCGGAAACACAGACAGACGTACCTCGACACCAAACCCCAACTCTGACTGCCTCCACCTCCACCCTGCTGCACACCACCACCAGCAGCAGCAGCAGGCGGCCTGTGGACAGCTCACCACATCCCTTCTAACTGCTCATACTGCCTCTGCTCAGCTCAAACTCCACTTTAGCAAACAGGATGCCGCAGCTTAGGAAGGAGAGAAGTCCAGATTTGGGTTTACAGGGCGCTCCTTGACAAACACGATGCTTTGCAGTCAGTGAAAATGAAGAGCTTGCACACCGAGTATGACAGAACATGTGACTGTGTAAACTGTCGATTAAAAACAGGTAGTTTGGTTTTTAGAGGTAATTTCCCTAGATGTAAATGGTGAGGGCTGTGCTGACTAGAGGGGACACACTTACCGGTCGCGGCCATTGGAGCTAGTCTGCTAGTCTGCAGCCACTAATGACTTTACACAAGAGACAACGGAATCAAACCTATAACAGCTACTGGGCAGAACTCACCTGCTCTGAGCTCTACGGGGATTCGCCTCCATTCTCTGCTGCGGACTTGGGCGGGCTTTTGGATCTCGATCTGGACTCTCTTTTGGAGGCGGGGGTGTGGCTTCTGGAGCGACTCTTGGACTTGGACTTTGATTTGGACTTAGACTTGGATCGGGACCTGGATCTGGACTTTGATTTGGATTTGGAACGAGATGGGGACTTTGCCTTGACCTTCTTGTTCCTGGGGGAGTGGGACTTGGAGCGGGAGTAGGACCTGGAGCGGGATCTGCTGTAACGGGACCGGCTTCGGGAACGAGAGCGGCTCCTGCTGCGGGACCGGCTGCGTCTCCTGTGCCTCGGGCTGGGGGAAGAGCTGGACGCACGAGCGGGACAGATTAGCTGGATTAGTAGATGAAACATCCTCAAACTAGAAGTATTCATGGTCCGCTCAGTTTTAATAGTTTGTATTACCGGCATTAAAACGACTTAAAACATTTACAATAGACGAAAAGGTTCGTTAATACGTACAATACGCAGGAGATTTAGCGGTCAAATCTACATTTTCAAAACTCTCATTCTGCATCTAATGTGTGCAGAGCTGGATCCGTGAAATCCGCCATGTTGTTTTCTTTTGTTCGACGCTTCGGTCGACAGACCGCGGACACGCGGAACACGCAGATGAGCTAATGGAGTCTGGCTGCTAGCTGCTAACAGTTAGCTCGCACGCGCGCATTCTTACCTCCTGCTCCTGCGCCCATGGCCGCCGTATCTCTTGGTAGGCCCTCCTCTTCGGCCTCCTCCGCCGCCGCCGCCTCCGCCGCCTCCTCCGCCGCCACCTCCGCCGCCGCTGCCCCCGTAGTGGGAATCAGGGGGTCGGCCGTATCGGGCCATCTGGACACGCAGCTCCCGTCCGTCGAGAAGCGCGCCATCCATGGCGTCCATCGCGTCCTCGGCGTCGCGTTTGTCGTGGAAGCGCACGAAGGCGAACCCGCGGCTCTCTTTGGTGTAGCGGTCCCGGGGGATGTAGACGTCCCCCACGCGGCCGTACTTCTCGAACACCCGTCTCAGGGTCTCGGGCGACGTCCGGTATGTCAGGTTGTCCACTTTGAGGGAAGTCATACCGTCGACGTCTGGCGGAGGCCTACCGTAACTCATGGCGATGACGCGCTGAGGCCTGGCGGCCTTCCTCTGCGACGGTAAATGATCGGCTGCGATGGAGCTCGTGAAATGTCCACGCGTCCCCACACGCCTGCGAGGCTGTGATTTAAACGGATTCGAGTAGCCTGGAGTGTTCTTGTGGAGCAACTACCGGAAAACACGAGGCTTCGTGCCGCACTGCTCTATCCGCCTCGCGCTCTTCAACTGCCCCAAACCTGCGGAGGGAGCTTCTTCTTCTGCAGCTGAGCGCGGAGGCGTTCCCCGGTCTCAGGGCGAGCGCACTGCGCCCTCTGGCGGAAGCCTCTACCGGCACAAACATAAAGACACGCTTTAAAATAGCATACAGTGGTGGAAATGTATGATTTACTTAGCACAGACTAAGTCAAAATACTCCACTACGCGTAAACCTGATTTATTAAAAACATTACTTTGGTGAAAGGGTTCATTTTCGTACGTGCGTTTTTTTTATTGTTAACCGGAAGTAGTTTGACTCACTCGCGAACTGCAGCCGTTACACCAAAACGAACAGCTTTTTTAAAGCAATAATGTATTAATTATTTCTTTACATTGTAAATATGTATCTTTAGCATTAATGACGTTTATGGCAAATTAGCAACGTTGAATTATTTAACACGTGACCGGAAGTATAATCTGATTTCCATGAACTAACTACGCATAACTGGATTGGTGTAAGCAGATTCGCTGCAAGTGACCTCGCTCAGCTTCATACGTTTGTAAATCGAATTTTTGCTTCGCTAGAAGCGCAGCCAGCGCGTCACGGCAGTCAGCTGATTCATTCACATGACCGCCCGTTCTAGTTTCTGCCGAAACTTGTTCCACGTAATCCCTGCTGTACTCGATCGGAACCATCACGTGAAGTTAGTTGTAGGACATCGGGACTTCCGGTGAAGCTGACTATGTTTGCAGCGTGAGTCCGCGCGAAGAGGCTCCGAGGCGGGTTGAGGGGCTGCGGCGTGGCTGGTGAGTCTGCTTCTGTGGTTGTCTTCTGTACACCTCTGGGTCCGTCCTGGTCTCGTGCTTCCCTCTTTGTTTTAACAACTAAACGCACTCACTAAACACTCTGCCATGATCACACGGAAAACATTCTGGTGATGTTAAAATCCAAACGAGCCGCCTCACAATCCGCCATACATCCATTTCCCAAAATGTTCAGGCCCAACCTTAAGTTGGAAGACCTCGACTGGGCTGTTATCCATCAGGACCCGTTGTGTACGCTGAGGTGTTTATGATCAAAGGTCGTGTTGTATCTATAAGTGAAGACACAATAACCTGAAACCTGTCCCTTCTTTCATGTGTGTTTGTGATAAACAACAGATTCCTGGAGGTGTTTACAAACAAACAAAATGGGTCCAGAGGGGAAGAAGCTGCTGAACATCGTGATCCTGGGCTTCGGCTTCATGTTCATGTTCACCGCCTTTCAAACGTGCGGCAACATCGAGGTAGGTGGTGTTTGTGAAGGACGTCCCCGATGGACCACACGCTCCTCAGCGGTCTCCTCTCTGCCTCCTTCTAGCAAACGGTTCTCAAGAGCTTCAACAGCACCGACTTCCACGGGAGCGGCTACACCAGGTCAGTGCTTCAGAGCCCAGAAAACATCCAGCTCCCCGCTAGGGCACCTGCCTCATATGACCGTGTGCCCCCCCCCCCCCCTCCCCGCAGCATGGCCATCATCTACGGGGTCTTCTCCGCCTCCAACATGATCGCCCCCTCCGTGGTGACTGTCATCGGGCCGCAGTTCTCCATGTTTTTCAGCGGCCTTCTGTACAGGTGAGCCCCCCCGTCCCCCCGCCCGTCTCGTTCCTTCACACGTGTCACGTAACCTTCTGACGTCTCCTCTGTGGTTCCCTGCAGCGGCTACATCGCCATGTTCATCTACCCGTACACGTGGAGCTTCTACACGGCCTCCGTGTTGGTGGGAGTCGGAGCGGCAGGTAAAGGGGGGCGTCGCCCGGCGGGTTCGGCCTGGGAGAAGGCGTCGGCTGGGCGCTCACATGTCTCCCTCTGTGTGTTGGTCAAGTGTTGTGGACGGCTCAGGGCAACGTGCTGGCCATCAACTCCTCTGAGAACACCATAGGAAGGAACAGCGGCATCTTCTGGGCGCTGCTGCAGTTCAGGTGAACCTCTTTGAACCGTGTCCTGGGACCTAAGCTCAGGGTTTGTTTGGCTACCTCTGCTTTCTCAATGAAGACCCCCCCCCCCCCCCCCCTTGTCTCTCTGCAGCTTGTTCTTTGGAAACCTCTACATCTACTTTGCCTGGCATGGACACGACCACATCACAGGTAGGAAGCTTTCACCAGATCTCCCCCCGAGATGTAGAGTGTCTACGGCTATTCTCAGAGACGTTTCATTTTGACTCACCGTGTGTCTCAGACAAGGACCGTCAGACGGTGTTTATCTCCCTCACCGTCATCAGTCTGGTGGGCTGCTTCCTCTTCTTTCTCATCCGGAAGCCGGATCCAGAACCAGCTGCCAACGAGGCGGCGGAGTCGCTGCTGCAGGCCGACTCCACCGAGAGCTGCTCCGGAGCAGGGTGAGTGATCAAAGCGGGGTCCGGGGGGCCTGGGGGACCTGGGGGACCTGGAAGCAGCACATTTCTAATAACCCGCTGTGAGACCGTTGCCATGACGAAAGACGTCTAATCTTCATCATCATAATGTCTCCTCTTCGTCACAGCTCGGCCCGCCCCGGCCTCTGGTCACAAGCTCTGGAAGCTTTTGGTGAGTTTATTAAAAACCAACCTCCACCTCCACCATAACGCCGTTGACCCCCCCCCCCTCCGTCTGTCTCTCAGTGAAGGCCTGTAAAATGTTCGCCACCCCGGAGATGCTGCTGCTGAGCGTCTCCATCGGATACACAGGTGAGGCGGTTCAGGTGTGTGTGTGTGGGGGGGGGTGATGAAATGAGTCGTGGTTCATGCCTCCGTCTGCTCCGTCAGGCCTGGAGCTCACCTTCTACAGCGGCGTGTACGGGACGTGTATCGGAGCCATGACGCGCTTCGGACACGACGCCAAAAGTCTGATCGGCCTCTCGGGGATTTGCATCGGCATCGGGGAGATCTTAGGTACTTTATCCCAGTACAAAGTACAAAATAATATATGTACACACTGAAAATACCCATTTACCTCTGAGAGTTAGTACAAAGTTACGTCTGAGGTGATGCAGTATAAAGTACTATATGTAGTAGTACCGTACACGGCTGACTTTCCTGACTCCTCCCCCTCTGAGCAGGGGGGGGCGTGTTCGGGATGATGAACCGCTGCAGTCGCTTTGGGAGGAACCCGGTGGTGCTGCTGGGCCTCGTCACACACTACGCCGCCTTCTACCTCATCTTCCTCAACATCGCCCCCGACGCCCCCATTGCCCCCGAGGGGGGGACGGACCTGCAGGCCTTCATCAGCCCCAGGTACAAGTACTCCTACAGGAGGTGTACATCAGTATCAGGTACAAGTACTCCTACGGGAGGTGTACATCAGTATCAGGTACAAGTACTCCTACGGGAGGTGTACATCAGTATCAGGTACAAGTGTACATCAGTATCAGGTACAAGTACTCCTACGGGAGGTGTACATCAGTATCAGGTACAAGTACTCCTACAGGAGGTGGACATTCCTCACTGAAGGATCAAAGTCTGATGTCATCCAGAAAGAGTCCTCATGTCTTTAACACAATGCCCCCCCCCCCCCCCCCCCCAGTGTGGGCGTGGCCCTCCTCTGCAGCTTCCTCCTCGGTTTAGGAGACAGCTGCTTCAACACTCAGCTGTTGAGCATCATCGGCTTCACCTTCCACGACAACAGCGCTCCGGCCTTCGCCGTCTTCAAGTTCATCCAGGTGAGTCACTGGTTGGCCAGAGGCCCGGTTACCACGGCGACGGGCTCCTAGCTAAAGTACACAGCCGGGGAAATATTCAAAACAGTTTAAACTACAGTCAACCTGGAGAAAGGTCAAAGGTCACCGGGACCTCTCAAAAGGAATCCCACTACTGTTGTGAGAAACTGACACATAATGAAGTATTATTGGATTTTAAAATAAACATGAATAAATATATGAATCTTATGTTCAGCACTGTGACAGTTTATCCAACCTTTCAAATTGAGCTATTTCTTCGAGACCACCCCCCCCTAACGGAGCTCCTCCCCCTGCAGTCCATCATGGCCGCCCTGGCCTTCTTCTACAGCAACTACCTGCTGCTCCACTGGCAGCTGCTCATCCTGGTGCTGACGGGCTTCCTGGGCTCCGTCACCTTCTTCCTGGCCGAGTGGAGGGCCGAGTCCAGCCGGAGGGAGTCCGACTATGACAGCATCTGATGAAGATGATGATGATGATGATAGGGGGACGGGGGGGGGCGTACGCCAGTCTGATGCTGAGGTACGTTTGTTTTTTTCACCTGTATAAGCCTCTAGAACCTTTTGCCTGTAATTAACAGTCAAACAGATGAAGCTCGTTCTAGTTCCTCACGGCCTCTGCGTCTGAACCCAATCGGCACCAATGTGTCCCGACTTCACTGAGACGGAAACAAAAAAAAAGCCCTTTTTGTTGAGAGGGCGTCACGCTGACATAAACACAGCTGCTATCGGACCGTCTGTGAGGAAGGTTTCTGGCTTTGATTTGTGTGCAGCTGCTGCAGGTCTCGAGATATTCTACATATTTATTCCCATGAAAAGACCAAAGCCAACTTTTAAGAAATATTGATCCATTAAAACAGACGTTAAACTCACTCGAACACCCGGAATTCTGATTTGTCTTTCAACGGGAGTTGATGACAATAAAAAACTGATTTTAATTGAAGTTCCTCCTCTCTCCTGTAAGTCATGCAATGCACACAAATCTTCCCCAGACCAGGGAACTTATTTATGTGGGTGAAACTTGTGTCTCTTCTTGTTCCTTTGTGACTCGCTGAGTCCGTTTTAAGTCTTTGTGTATCTAAAGTGAAATGATCATCTGCTTGCTGGGGAGGAGGTGGTCGAAGGGAAACATCTTCTCCACCTGTCACATACTGACCTGATGTATCTGTAATAGTTATCTTTATAATATAATGAGCAGAAAAGTGATCCTCATCCATCACATAGAAACATGGGTGTGGCTTAAAGAGGCGGTCCGGTGACTTGATGCAAAGCACCCATAGTTCCCACAATGCAATGTTTTACCCCAACGCCACCAGCCGTTTGTTACTCAGGTTTTCTGTTGAAGGTTCATTTTATATTTTCATCATCCATTCATGCTTTTTTTTTTGTTCAAAACAAAAGTCCAAGCATCCCAAAATGTGCCATTTAAAATGTGACAAATAGCAGCAGGGCTGAGTTCAGAGAATATTTTAATTATTATTGCTGGGACCATAAATAGTAAATATTAATACTTTCAGATCCACTGTGAACTTTCTGACTGCTGTTTACGCTGCATTGTGAGCTGTAGACAAACACCAACAAACGTAAGCATGAATGTAAACAAAGCAGGACGTCACATGTTTAATGAGGAAGGAAGGTTGTGTTCAAGTACACACACAAAGAGTAGGACGCCCCACACCCCTTCAACTTGTGACTCCTTTACTGGACTCTCTTCTGTCTTTTCAATTCTGATGCCAAAATGTGAGACGTCAGCTTTATTATACCTCCTAATACTTTTGTTTGTTTTGTGTCGCTAATGAAACACATCACGTTGTTCTAGGGAATTTATTGCTAAATCGTGTTTGGATACACAACGGATGTTATCGATCTGGAGGATGTTAAGGGAAACACTTCTGCACTGTGACGGGATTTTATAATGAATGTGAGAATTAAGAATGTCACCCAGACTTTGGCTTGCTTGTTTTTATTATCAATAAAATATTATTCTGAGCATTTCGTCGTCTGCTTTTATCTGGACAAACAGAAATGTTAATACAAATAAAAGCGCTGTGATTAATAGGATGTACTGGACCAGGGGTCTTTTTCAGGCCAGGGACCCCCAAACTGATGGCGAGATGGAGCAGGGACCCCCTATTCCACGGAGTTTGGTCCACTATCTTTCATCTTTGAGCGTGGCTCTTTAGACGTGAGCATGAACGGATCTGATTGGCTGGTGCCTGTGACGTCGTATCAGCATGAGAGCTGCTGTGGGACTGAAAGACAACGTCTCCTCCATCAATGTATCTGTTTGCTACAACATATTGGATTCATGTTAACGTTTATTTAAATACAAGTCTGATTCTGAAGACATTTAAATTTGTGGGGAAAAAAATGGTTGGAAAAAAAAAAATTCGCGACCCCCCTGCAGTGCCTCCACGGAGCGGAGGTTTAATTCATCTAGAAATTAAGTTAAAGAATCTTTTTGGCTCTGTAATTTAAGCATAGCATTAAAACTAATTAGTGTGTGCTTTCTGAGCATTTACTTTAAATAGTAAAACATTTCAATAAAATAGGGAGTTTGTTCAGAGGAAATTGCGACGCATGAACGCAGCAGGGCTCCCGCTTGTTGCCTAGTTACCGCTAACGCCGCCGGCGGAGCCCAACGTGGGTCTGTGAGGCAGGAAGTGACACGCTAGAGCTGTAGCAAATACTACATCCTGTCATAAGTTCAAAATAAAGGCCACACGTGTGAGAGTATAGGAACTGCTCACCCCACACAGTAAAACCGGCAAAAAAATCCCTATTACAGTAAAAGTAATATCACATAGGAAATACTCAGTTCCAGTAAAAGTAGTTATAGCACACAGTGAGAATTACTGTTACAGTAAATGTACTAGGTCTACACAGTAAAATATTCCCCTCATTGAAGGTATATGTCCTAAATTCAATTCAATTCATTTTATTTTGTATAGCCCAAAATTGCAAATTGCAGATGTGCCTCAGAGGGCTTTACAGTCTGTAGACATGCGACATCCTTTGTCCCGAAACGCTCACATCGGCACAGGACAAACTCTCCAAAAAACCCTTCCAAGAGGGAAAGAAAGGGGAGAAACCTCAGTGAACGTCCGAGGAGGATCCGTCTCCTGACGGAAACCTGTGAGGAGAGAAAGCACAAATACTCTGTGAAATAAAGTCAGTTTTTTTTAAAGTCTGGCCCCCAGCCTACTTTTTAAAACACGAGGAACAACAAGTAACAGCATCCATGGAGCACAGCTGCCTTGCAGGGCAATACAGTGTTACAAGCTCTTTATGATACGACGTTGCCTCACCAGCAAGGTCCTTGTAGGTGAGGAGAAGTACCTTAAAATCTATTCTTGATTCAACAGGGAGAAGTACATACAGGAGTAATATGTCCTGCAGCATTCTGAATCAACTGGAGAGGCTTAAGAGACTTAATGTGACCTCAGGGTGTCAGTATGTCAGTAAAATATAGTTTGAGTACTTAAAACTGTACTTTTATATATTATTGTCAATAGGTTATTAAGACATGTATCAATGTTAAAACGTTATTTTATCGTAGTTTTTGGTGCTGGATTAATTTGCAATTTATTTTCAATTTGTTGATCGATCGATTAATTAGTAAAAATGGCGAGACATGGCGTGACAATTACCCAGAGCCCAGAACCCAGAGTGACCCCTTCACCGCTAATCATGAAATGTTTTATTGTGAATAAATTCTCCACCCATCAAAATAGTTCAATCAATTTGTAGATTAAGTTCCTCACATTTTACGTACTTTACTACAGTAATGTGGGCGGCTCAGTCACATTCTAACCATTACAAAAGCAGAGCATAACATTCTTTTAAATCATTTTCGTCTGTTTTACTTTGAAGGGGAAATCGTTGTGTTTCCGGTTAATGCGTCGTTGTGACGCAGGTGCGGTTGCTGTTTGCTGTTGAACGTCGTTACATTCCACCGACACCAGCGGGATGCCGGACCGACGACCGCGCGCCAATAACGCACCAGAGTGACTGGAAACGGGACACTTACTTCAATATACTGTCACTGTTAATCCACACGGCGAGTCAGTGAGCAACGGCTAGCTAAGGTTACTCAACTAGAACTAGCTAACGGTTACTCAACTAAACTAACTAACGGTTACTCAACTTGAACTAGCTAACGGTTACTCAACCTAAACTAACGGTTACTCAACTTGAACTAGCTAACGGTCACCGGGATGTCGGAGCACACACTGTTCGACCTGTTGAATGACGCCATCGAGACGCCGCATAAAGGAGTCGTCAACTTCAGCGCCCTGCACGCGCTGCTCCACGCCGTGCTGCGCCGGCTGGACGCGCGGGACGCCCCGTGGAAGGATGCGCGTGACACCCCGTGGAAGGACGCGCGGGACACCCCGTGGAGGGACCCGGAGCGGGGCGGTGCTGGGGAGCTGAAGGTTGAGCCCGGCGAGGAGCTCCAGCAGCGGATAGCCTCGCCTTCCTCCTCCTCCGGACCGGCGGCGGGCGACCAGCTGACCCGGATCCGGACCTGCGAGGACGGCGTGTTCAAGGTGAGAGCAGCGACTCCTTTAAATCAGAACTTCTCCTTTATGAAACGAGTTTTACAAAGTCAACGTGTTTTATTTACTGCACGTTTATCTCGCGCTAAAATCAAAGTGCTGCCAAACTTTTAAAACGACAAATGAAACTTTTTAGTCCTATTGAGTCAGTCCCATTGCAAACCGTATCTTCATTCACTAAATACTGAATCTGTATCTATGATGCTTTGTTTTGTATATTCAGTACATATATACATATATATATGTGTGTACAAGTACCTCAAACCTGTACTGTGTACTTTGTTACTCCCCCTGGGTATGTTGCCCTGGAGGCCACGCCCCACTCCGTGACGTCACAGCAGGTGTTTTGCTCCTGTCCGATGAGGAGGAGCAGCAGCAGAGAGCCTGTCGCTCTTTAAAGCAGCAGCTCTCTGTGAGCACGGCAGCATCGTATCAGGCCGCCGATGACGGAGCGCAGCACATCGTCCCCCGGATATCTCAAATGACCTGTCCCCCCGAGGATCGTCCCCGGGCCGAAACACACTTCTATGTCTCAAAGACAAACCCATAAACCGAAATGATGAGGAGGTACGCCGATGTTAGAGGTGGAGGTGTTGTCTGTGACACTGCACCCGTTTCCTGAGCAACCCCCCCTTCCGTGTGTTGGGGGTAATTAGTTGCAGGGAGGACTGTGGTTGTCAGGGGAAGAATGGCTCTCAGGGGGTGGGGCAGGTGATGCTCCCCTGAATCATTCATGTCCTCTGTGGGCATCGTGTGGGTCATCTGCCGTATCCACTGACTTAACTATGAGGTGTGACCTGGCGTCCCCCCCCCCATCACACCCCGTCTGCATCAAAGTGAACCGGCAGTGAACGGCTGACTGCTCCAGCAGAGACGACAAGTTAAAGAGTAGTGAAGAAGAGTTATGAGTCCTGCCCCCCAGGAGGTCCTCGTTCTGGTTTGTTTGTTAGAAACAGGAGACAAAACTCCGGCTCTGAAGGGTGGAGCCGAAGCTCCATGTGGACAAGCTGCATTCTCTGTAGTGACCACCAGGGACGACCCCTCTGGTCCCAAAGAAGTCTATGCCGGTCAGTGAGGGGACGCCGGTCAGTGAGGACGTCTGTCAGTGAGGGGACGCCGGTCAGTGAGGGGACGCCGGTCAGTGAGGACGTCTGTCAGTGAGGACGTCTGTCAGTGAGGGGACGCCGGTCAGTGAGGACGCCGGTCAGTGAGGGGACGCCGGTCAGTGAGGGGACGCCGGTCAGTGAGGACGTCTGTCAGTGAGGACGTCTGTCAGTGAGGGGACGCCGGTCAGTGAGGACGTCTGTCAGTGAGGGGACGCCGGTCAGTGAGGGGACGCCGGTCAGTGAGGACGTCTGTCAGTGAGGACGTCTGTCAGTGAGGGGACGCCGGTCAGTGAGGACGCCGGTCAGTGAGGGGACGCCGGTCAGTGAGGGGACGCCGGTCAGTGAGGACGTCTGTCAGTGAGGACGTCTGTCAGTGAGGGGACGCCGGTCAGTGAGGGGACGTCTGTCAGTGAGGGGACGCCGGTCAGTGAGGGGACGCCGGTCAGTGAGGGGACGCCGGTCAGTGAGGACGTCTGTCAGTGAGGGGACGCCGGTCAGTGAGGGGACGCCTGTCAGTGAGGGGACGCCGGTCAGTGAGGGGACGCCGGTCAGTGAGGGGTCACGCAGCGGGACGGCACTCATTAACAAGCTGTTAGTCATTCTGAGGCTCTGTGCGGCCGCTCTGCATCACTGATGTCACAAGTTAAACACAGACTCACATCCCAGGAATGTCTCTTGTTTCAGTGGACACACAAACCCCCACACACACGTTTACTTTGCCAACAAACCCTGGAATTAAAATATGCTGTTAGAGAAGGGACAGCTGATGTGGAATGAAGCCGTCTCATGTGGAGACCTCTGGCTTAGGCCTAGTTTATGCTTCTGTGTTTTCAGAGAGACGCAAGGACACGCAGACGCAAGAGCCCCCTGCGTGTTTTCGTGCGTCGACCCGTTTTTCTAGACTAGTGTCGAAAGCGACGCAAGTCTCCTGCAGCCCGCGAGGCTGTGATGGGTCTACATTCCATCTCGTGTCATTTAGCTGGCGCTTTTATCCAAAGCGACTTACAATAAGTGCATTCAACCTCAAATAAGCCAATTTACAACTTGCTATAGATAAGTGGCGTTACAAGTACAATTTAAGTGCTACAATTTGTTAGTGGAGGTAAAGTCTGAAGAGGTGTGTCTTTAGTTTGCGGCGGAAGATGTGAAGGCTTTCGGAGAAAGAGTCATCACAGCTGAAGCTTTTATTGATGATGTAATGTAACTTACATGACATCATGTTTGCCCAGGGAGCAATTAGGGGTTAGGTGTCTTGCTCAGGGACACTTTGGCAGCTGGGACTCGAACCAGCAACCCTCTCTGTGTTTTGCTCTCAGTGAGCAGGGACGAGCACATACCAGGGTCCCGGTCAGTCGGTGCAGCTGTTTGTTCAGCTGCAACCACGACTCCATCGTCTGTTTTCAAAGTGACAGTGATTGACAGGTGATGACAGGGGGCGTGTGCCAGCTTTGGTCAAACCATCCTGGTGTGAGGAGGGGGTTCAGGGGTTACATGGTGAAGACATTTTTATCCAGTGGGAGCGGAGCTTCTCCTCTCTGGAGCGCCACAATGCTTTGCTGAACCCGCTGCAGGGAAGGGGGGCCGGGGGAAGAGAACACTGCTCGCAGGTTCTTCGCTCTAAACTTGGTGTCCAATGACTGATAAGTGTTGGTGTCATGTGACTTTAGGCCATGAAGCTCATTGAGGAGCTGCGTGAACAAAGAGTCCACCTGAAGGAGGAGATGAAGGAGCTCTGCCACCAACAGAAGGTGAGACGCTTCACAAGATAAATGTGTGTATGTATATATACATGTATGACTAAACGTCTCCTTCCTCAGTGTCTTATTTCATTCACATTAAATGTGGCCTGTTTTTAATACAATGTTAACTATAATCTCTAGTACAGATCCTGTAGAGTTGAGAAGCCTGAGGCCACGTTAACGTTGTTGCAGATGCGTGATAACCACGCTACCTCTTGCTGCAGGACGTCTCCTCTGTGTTGTGTCCTGCAGGTGGAAGCTGACCCCTCCCAGGTGCAGACGTGCCCTCTCCGTGTGGATGCTCTGGAGGAGACTGTGGTGAGGCAGCCGCCTGCTTCAGGTCACATTAGTTGTTGCTCTTACTTTTTTCCACCAATGCTCATCAGTCTGACCTCTCGGGTTTCCACGGAGACAGAGGTCTCTGAGGGACACGTTTCAGAAGTACCCGGACCCGGAGGCCCTGAGGGGCGTCGGCCAGCTGGAGGCGCGCGTTACTGCGCTGGAAGGAGGGAAGGCAGACCGGGAACAGCTGACTCAGCTCAGAGAGCGCATCACCACCACGAGTGAGTGTCTCCGTCTGCTTGTCCCCCGCGGCCACAACCGCTCAGTCACACCCTGCTTAGCTCCGCCGCACTCAGGAGACCTCGGCATTCCTCCGCCGTTTAGTGTGATATTACCCCACGTGGTGGTGTGTGTGTTATTACCCCACGTGGTGGTGTGTGTGTTATTACCCCATGTGGTGTCTGTGTGTTATTACCCCATGTGGTGTCTGTGTGTTATTACCCCATGTGGTGTGTACTTGTCCTCACGGTGTCATATTGTGCGTGTAGGTTCTCCGGGTTCCTCCGAGGACGTTGTGGATCAGCTGAACGAGCAGAGATCTCTGATCAACGGCCTGATGGGAGACCGGCAGAAGGTGGGTGAGAGAATTGAGCTTCCAGAGGACGCACCAGCGTCTCATGCTGACTGTACCATGTGTCTGTCCAAAGCTGGACAGTCTAGAGGACATGCTCATGAACCTCAGCAGCCAGGACAAAGACACCGGCTCAGTGTCCCCAGACAGCACAGCAGCTCATGAGCTCAGGCAGCAGGTGTCCTCCCTCAGGTAGGACAGGTGCACACAGACAGCAGCTTTTGTAATGGTCCTCCTTTGAGATCACAGAGGGGACAAAGACGCACTCAGCCGGACAGTAGAGTTTATCAGATATTTAGGTGGAGCTGTTCTATTTGTTTGTACTCTCATCACTTGGCCCCGTACGTCCACCTGTTGACACACGTTCATGTTCATCATGCGAAGGAAGTCTGTGAAGAAGGTGGAGGAGGACATGAAGCAGCTGGAGGCCGTGCAGGCTGTATGTGGGGAGAGGAGGACAGACGGAGGGCTGCAAGATCAGGTCAGATGGGAGGGGGAGTCAGGGGGAGTCAGCTGATGGGAGCAGGGCCAGCAGCAGCACTGTAGACAAACGTCACACTACCAATAGAGAGTCATTCCCCACCGACGCTGGAGAGACGCTGGCCACACATCGTCTAATGCAAACTCTCTGCCCTCTGACCTCAGCTGGACGACCTGCGCGGCGCGTTGAAGGACGCGGTGCAGTCCATGACCTCCCAGCTGGCCGGAAGCCAGAGCGGACAAAGCTCGGAGGGCAGGAAGCTGAGCCGGCTGCTGCAGCAGCAGGAGCAGCTGCAGGACGCGGTGAGCGGCCTCCTGCAGCGGCCTGCAGGCAGCACAGAGGCAAGCGAACCCCGTTAACAGCTACTAGCATTCTCCTGGTCATCCGCTTCACGCAGGTATCCCAGCATGCATTGCCTGAGAGGAGAGGGAGAAGCAGGTGTCATGAGTACTGTACTGGTTCAGCACCACGCTGGTAACATTCTCTGACTCACTGTTGAAGGTTTAAAGAGATCTAAATAGATTCATTCTGGGGGTATTTCAAACTGACTCAAGTGACATCACTGGAGGCGGAGTTCCCTCTGGAGACGTTAAAGGACTTCACTACTTTAGCAACACATGATGGAGTGATGAGATGAAGGTTTTAGACGCAGTTTGATGTGCGTGTGTGCGTCAGAACGCCGTGGTGGCGAGCGAGGTGCAGAAGGTGATCCTGCAGCTTCAGGCCAAGTGTGAGAATCTGCACGAAAGCATCAGCATTCTGAACGAGGACAGCAGACAGAAGCAGAGCCACCTGGAGGTAAAGAAGCACTAACTCACAACAACCCCCCCCCCGCCAAGCACCGCCTCACATTCCTGCTGTGCGTCTCACCAGGAGCTGCTCAGGACCACGGACCAGCTGGAGGAGAAGAAGGCCGACAAGCAGATGGTGGAGAGTGGAATCGTAAGTCACTGATGTCCTGAGGGTGCCACAGGAAAGAGGTCCTTACGAGCTCAAAGTCTGCAGCGCTTCACAGACGTGGTGCAGACACAAGTCACAGTACTTTGATTTCTAACACCACCTGAGAGGAGCTACAGGCCAGTTTATGTTCCTCTCTGGTTCTCTGTTATCCACCTGTCAGTGGAAAGAGAACTTAGTCAGCGTGAGCTGGGCTCAGGGCTTCTCGTGAGGAGGAGGACCAGAGGCATCTGGTGATGCAGGGAAAGCCTGGTCCTCATGATGAGGAGCAGCTGGTAGCCTCACGCACATCGAGACACACTGAGAGGCTCCATCCTGCTGATCCTAAACCCGCCTCCTGTTGTCCCCTCACACCTGAAGAAAGCAGATAAAGGTGCTCTTGAGAGCAAAGTGAGCCGTAGGCAGTTTGACTCGGCGACGGAGGAGCTCAGCGCCATGTTCCACGAGCTGCTGAGCAAAGTGACGGGTCAGGAGCAGGAATGGAGAAAGGTTGTCGACCGGCTCTCCACCGAGATGGAATGTAAGGTGAAGAACGTCCAAGTGTCCCCACACATCCCGGATATAGACGTGGAGGTCCAGCACGGGACCGCCGCTGACCTCACCTGCCCCTGTCCTCTCACTGCAGCTCAACAGGATGGAGTTGGACTCTGTGAAGAAGCAGCTGGAGGATGGATGGAAGAACTACCACCAGAAGCTTCAGGCTGAGGGATCTCCAGAGCAGGATGACGCTGCTGGGATCAAAAGGTAAGAGGTGACATCGTGTAGCTCATCATAGGAAGCACCTGCACAAGAAATATATCATCACTCATCAGCCGGTGGCTGTCTGTGAAGTGTTGGAATCATTCGTTGATATCATCTAGAAGCTTGTGAGGGCTCCTGTGATGCTTGTGTGCTTTGTACCTGCAGACAGCTGGTGGCCAGGTTCCACTGCCTCTCCTGTGACCGGCCCTTAGTGATGCACAGCCCCTCCCTGTGAGTCGTACCCACGCATTAAGAGGTGCCATATTCATGTTGTAGCCAGGACCTTCTCCCCTGAACTGTCTCCTCTGCTGTGATCTGAAGGAATCTGTCGTCCTCTGACGGAAGCTCCTCCCACCAGCCGGTCAGGCCGTTCACCATCTACACTCAGGAGCAATTCAGACATCACTGCAGGAGGTGAGGAGCCCCCTGCCTCCTTAGTCAGCTCCTTTACCGTAGGAAACACTGGACCGGGAGAACAGACCCGTATCACTGTCACAGCGCTGCGTGACCCTGTGACCTTTTCCACAGAGGTCAAAGAGAAGCGGTTAGGAAAGGACTATTTCACCACAGCTCAGCAGAGTCCTCTTCAATAGAGAAACCACAGCATGATCCTCCAGACGGTCTCTGCTCCTCATCCGTAGTGAGCTGGATGGTGGAGGGGGAGTAGATGTCTCCCCTCATGTGTCTCCTCATGTCCTCAGCCAGCAGCTCTCGGAGGAGACGGACTGCAGTCGTCTGTCGGTGCCAAGGAGCTGTGGGGGGAGTCACACGGTGACCTCGGCCAAGGAGCTGCGCAGCATCCTGCAGCCCAGCAAGCAGCACGTCCAGGTGGAGGTGGACCAGGTTCTCCACCTCCTTATTCTGATGTCAAGCATCCATCACAGACACAACAAGACTCCTGCTTTCTTTTGTTTTATTGAATGCACATGAATGAAAGCGCATGGAACCTGCAGAATGTAGAGAAGAAAGGTTGAGCTTTATGGATCACACTCATTTTAAAGAGGTTTAGTCACATGACAGACAAGTTGACACGGCAGTTATGGAAGAATAATACTTTACTTTACTCGATGCACACATTTTACCACTAACAATATTATTGTGTGTTGTTTTGTCACCCCTGTGGATTATAGTGGTAGTGTCTCCTACCACCGGGGTCCCTTTGGAAACCCATCAATCAGCTGCTCACTGTGTGTGTGTGTGTGTGTGTGTGTGTGTGTGTGTGTGTTAGTCGGAGGAGGTTGACATCATCGGACTGGACGGGCACGTTTACAAGGGTCGCCTGAACACACCGGCCAGAAACCCAGAAACTAAACTACCTACAATCTCTACCAAAGATGGTGAGCTCATTGCACTGTTTTTGCAGTTAGGATATGATGGAGGTGAGATACAGCCGCTGGTTTGTTGTTGTTGTTAATCTCATGTTTTGGCCTCGATCTTCTGATAACTGCAGGCAAAACTAAAGACAAGGCAAAGTGCTCTCAGCACCTCAAACGCAGCGCTTCTCCAGAGCTTCCTCCCCCACTCAGCGTGAGGAGCGCTGTGTGCAGCCGCTCAGGTGAGACACACTGAGTGAAAGGGACAGTAACGGTGTGTACGGGGTCTTTGATACGGCTACAGACAGCGTATTGGGACAGGAAGTGGAGCAGAGGAACGTTCCGCACCGCGCAGCCTAAATCAAATCTCCATGAACGTGGTTTCCTGTTTCAGTCCGAGAACTGAAAGCGAGCGATGTGCATCGATGAGTGTGTCGTCACCAGCACTAAGTGCACCCGGACCCAGAACCAGAGCCCCCCTCTGAAGAAGTAGTTCACGTCTTTGCAGGACACAGGAGCTGCTGGTCCAACGCCGGCTCTGTCAGCAGCAGAACGTTCCTCTGCACCACAACGCCATGTTCTAAACACCACCATGTATATGATGACGTGTCTACGTATCCATGGAGAAACCAGGGGAAATAACATCTGATCAATGTAATGTAATGATCATCTCCAGCCTCCAGCACCTCGGGGAGGGACTGGCCCGTATCCGCTCTGGGCTGCACCTCCAGGAGCTCCGTCACCCCGGCCTCAGCTGCTGCAGAGAGCCAGGCGGAGCCCCTCGACCTGTAGGGGGCGGCCCCCCCTCCTTTATTCGTGCAGTAAAGTTTGTGCAAACACAAGGTAAAGCTGCTCTCATCCCTTTATTGGTTTCATTTGATTGGTTTGATGCTTGTTAACTTTAGTATTGTTATTATAATATCACAATAACTTAACTTGAGGCAGCTAACATAAAACCTGTCAGAATCAGCATTAAATACTTATAAAAGACTATTCCCGTGACAACAAGCCACAATAACAGACTAACCTCCTTAGCTGTGACCCGATTGGCTCCCACTGGACACGCAAACCTTTAAAAACACACAAATAGATACTTTAGCCTGCAAACTTCATGCGCGACTTTCGATTGTTGTGGTTTTTAGCAAAATAAACTAGAGATGATGAAGGAACGGGGATGTGCTCTAATGGGGCTCCATCAGGCTGTGATACACTCGTAGTACTTGCTAGTAGTACTTGCTAGTAGACCTTCCCCCAACTGTGTGGAAGGTCGTGACCTCATGAGTTGTATCATGGGAGGGGGAGGGACACGTCACTAACAGCTGTGTACTTCCTGTTCTCAGGAACAGGAAGTACACAGCTGGCGAGTAGAGATTGGGGCGGGGATTGTGAAGTTCTCCAGTTCACTTCCTGTCATTGAAGGATTTGGTTTAATGTCATGTGACTCTGTGATTGAATTGTTGGTGGACGACCTCATTCTAAAGTATTTACACAAGTACTGCAGTATTCAAAGCTTTAGGCAGAAAGGTTACTGCAGTATTGCCGCTATACGCGAGTACGATTTTGAGAGCAAGGATTTGTACTTCTACAGGAGTATTAGTACGTTTAAGTACTCGCCAAATGTCCTCTTTCATGGCATGGCGTGGCGATGGGACAGAAGCTCCGCCCACATCCAAGTAACCTTCAGTCCACGGACCACCGGGTTCCTCTTCCAGTAGAAACACGAGACGGCTTCTTTGATTAAACGTATAAATGCAAAAGTGGGAAGTGGGTTCTCTTCAGTCCTTTGCCGTGTGGAACCTTTTTCTTTGGAGGAGAAACCCGTTGCCATTAAGACATTTGAATGAGTCCTTTCTGCCGTTGACTTTCACTCATTTCAGTGCAATCCCACAGTACTCAAAGTGTTGTAGTATTGGATTATTTAGTGTATAATTACAGCTGATTCTGGTTCTTTAAATGTCGTCAGTTTGGATTCCGTTCTGTCAAACGTGGTGCAGTAAAACGTGCAGTAGAATACTCTGGTAAATGTACTGTTACTTCAGACTGGAGTGACGTCATTTAAAAAGTTGATGCTTTCAAATACTCGTCTGAAATAATAAACAATATGCTTTGTTTTTATTGGAGGAAAAACATGTAAATAAAAGACTGCGACATCACGATCCTCAGTCCGCCTGCGAAATACAAAAGTAAAGTTTGTGGAACCTGCAGAAGCCCCGGAAACTATAGACGTAAACAAAGACCAGTCCAGAGGTGTGGCACATCTGTTCCGCTGATGACATCACCGCATTAGAAGACCTGATGGACACGCTGCTGCTTTGAACTCCTGCCGAGGGTCTCATGAGCAAGTGGAGGGTCTCCTCTTGGTGCAGAGGGAACCCGGAGAGGTTCGAGGTAGGACAGTCCCATTAGAAGAAGAAAACCAGGAAGTGAACCCGAGTGAGGATTATTGCCATCGCTCACATCTTCACTTTCTCATTAAACTCTTGTTTTCCTCACTAGCGCATCGTCTTCCGTCAAATGCGGTTTGCATCAACATTATAAAAACGTGAATATATTGAAATTTAATGTTATTATCTTCCACTCAAAGCTCCTGTCGAGGCTTTTGAAAGAAGCATTAAAACCTGTCATCACCCCAAAAACAACTTTTTAAAGTCTTCTTTGAATAAAAGGATTAACTTTTGTAATAAAGGAACTTATTGAAAATATTATTTCTTTAAAGGGTAAATGCACACAAATCTGGTAGAAGTATTGTGACGTTTGTATTCCAGAAATGATCACATTTAAGTTAACTAATCAAATGTTGTTTCTCAAAATAAAGGTCAACAACAAAAGAATCTTCCAACTAGTAATTCTTTCTCTAATTACCTTTGTTATTTATTAAATGTCTGGTTCCTGCTGACTACATTTCCCAGAAGCCCACAGGCCACGTTGCTGTTCAAGCTGCAGTTTTTCTGTCAGAACACCAGAGAAAGTTGTAGTTTTACTGAATCGTTGGACTAGAGAGTCTAGTGGATCAGAGGCTGGACAGGAAGTGATGTCACGACGGCGGCCATCTTTATTTGGGTTGGGACGCCGACAAATTCTTTCTGAGGAGCAGAGAATATTTGCTCATCCAGGTGAGTCTTTAAAGTCTCTCTGCTTGATGACCTCTGACCTCTGACGACCTCGAGGTCGTTCACCCTCAAACCCTCTGGTGGTTTTTCTGCTGGTTACTTCCTGTGGGACAGGTTCTGAACCAGAGAAGAAGAGCTGAGCTCTGCTGGATCTGTTTGAGCAGACGATGAAGACCATCATGTTGCTCGGTGTCCTCACCCCCACCTTTATCATCACCTCCACCCTCATCTCCATCCGGTCTTCAGTTTAGAAAAAACACTTCCCATGATCAACCCCACCCAACCCAACATCCCCCCACCTCCCACCTGCCCAAAACTGCGGCACCTCATCTCTGGCCGTGGAGTGCCGACACGACGGGGGTCTGCGTGGCCCCTCCAGGCTGGGAGCCGGCCGGTGGCCACATGGGGGTCTGTGACAGGTGGAAGTGGTGGTGCAGGTGGTGCCCCGTGGGCGACGACGGGGGCAGCCAGGCCGGCTGGTGGCCCGGCGGCGAGCAGGCCCAGAAGGAGCCGAATCCCGGGGAGGGTGCCGGGGGGGAGCAGGCCATGGACGGCGCCTGGGAGGAGAGAGGGGGGCACTCCGACGCCCGCAGCTTGGAGAACATGGTGATGGTGTCCGGGAAGTTGGGCGGTGTGGCGGGGGTGTTCCTGGGGGTGCACATCTGTGGGAGGAACACAGGAGGAAGAGTGAACTCTTACTATTAGATATTGGTATGTGATTAAGTATCTTCATGGGGGGGGGGGGGGCTTACCATCTGGTGGTGGTGGGGGGGCATGTGGGCCTCCTGGAAGAAGGAGCTCAAGGCCGTCTGCAGAGAGACGTTGGGATTTATTAAAAACAACCACGTTGTGTCTCTGCAGAGTGAAAAGTTGTTAAAGAAACAGGGACACGTGACTTGTCTTCACTGGAGGCCTCAGTTCTCACAACCCCCTCAATGAATGCCGGCCCCCCCCCCCCGGCCCCCGCCTGGTTAACAACAGCAGCAGCGCAGCAGGAATGTCTGCTATCCGACGTGAGCCTCATCTCAAAGAGCTCTGAGGACGTCCTCTTCTGTCTCTGTCCGCTCATTGAGGGACCACTTGTCTATACGTTAAAAGTAAAAACTCAATTGACTAGTTTTGTTTAATTGGCTATTATTTAACCTGTTTATTATTTAAACTTCCATGTTCAGAGAAGTGATAATAACTGACAGCTAACAGCTGATAGTTTAAGGTTGGAGACAAAACGCAGCTTGAGAACTCAAGGTCGTTCAAGGACGACATTGAGATGGAAACGCTTCAAAATGAAACATCTAAAAAATGGTCTATTGTTTTCATAAAAGATGATCTATGAAGAACATTTGTGATTCAGAGAAAAATAAATTGAATTTTTATAAAGATAAAATAGTGTCCCACACAAAGTGTCCCACACTAGTGACCCGGTGTCTCAAGACGATATGCCCCATTTGGAAATATTGTCTCCCCGGCCTCCATACAGTTAATGTGGGGGACACGGGGCCCTCGGGGGAGACGGGGCCCATTGGGAACACGGGACCCTCGGGGGAGACCGGGGCCCTCGGGGGACACGGGACCCTTGGGGGAGACCGGGGCCCTCGGGGGACACGGGACCCATTGGGGACACCGGACCCTCGGGGGAGACCGGGGCCCTCGGGGGACACGGGACCCATTGGGGACACGGGACCCTCGGGGGAGACCGGGGCCCTCGGGGGACACGGGACCCATTGGGGACACGGGACCCTCGGGGGAGACCGGGGCCCTCGGGGGACACGGGACCCATTGGGGACACCGGACCCTCGGGGGAGACCAGGGTCCTCGGGGGACACGGGACCCGTTGGGGACACGGGGCCCTGGGAACATTCGCTCCCAGAATAGAAATCAGGTTTTTGAGCGTTTTTGAACAGTCTTTAGCGGCTGCTAGCAGCTAAGCTAATAACAGCTAGCTTAGCGTGACGCCGTGGATTCCAGAGGAGTATGTGATCACCACGTCCTAAGTGCCGCTAGCTTAGCAACTGCTATCACCAGGAGCGCGTGGTGGTGCAAACATCGCAAACAACTGTCGCGGGGACACTATCTATCCGCGTGGACGGCTTGCGCACACCGGGGGGTGGGGGGGGGGTATCCGGGTCGGGCCGGAACGGAGCGGCTCACCTCAAACTGCCAGTGGGCCGCTTGCAGCAGCTGCTTCGCCTGGTCCGCGGCGCATCCGGCCGTCAAAACAAACTGGTTGATCATGACCTGGTGCCTCAGCTCGTCCATGTTCACCGAACTCCCCGCTGCGCCACCCGACCACCGTCAATCATCAAAGGATCCCGTTAAACCCGCTTCAGCCCGGTGTTCGCTGCCCTTCCGCCACCGAAGCGTCTCCGCAGCTTCACAGCGACAGCAACAACAATATTTTCATCTCTTCACCAACAACAAAGAGCTGCGCGCTTCTGATTGGTGGATCGCAGATACTAAAAACGCGCTGATTGGCTGACGTGTTTGAACTTACTTGGTGCGATTGTTCATTCTGCTCGGACGCCGCCGATGGGCGGAGTCAAGCGGATTCGTAGACAGTAAAAAGGAATTCCGCCCTCTGCGGTTGTCCACGCGATGTTATCCACGTCCGATAGGCTGACGTCATGTGTTTCTGAGAATGTTCGGTGAATCCACGGAGCTGATTGGCTGCTTCGTTTGGCAGGTACATGAGGTGAATACACACTTAAACACTTGCACTTCTATATTACTTTTATTTGTGTGTAATAAGAAGTATTCTGTCCCAGTGGGTGGGACGTCCTGTGGTTCTGAGGGAGCAGAATGGTTCTCCTCAAAGAAGCCTTCTTCTTGTATGAGTGAATCATTCAGAAGGCCATGCAGACACATCTAGTACGCATATGGAGTCGTGTTATTGCTATCGGTAAGCTACATGTACATGAACATGAGTATACACACCTACATGTACATGTATATACACATATGTGATGGCGGTTCTATCTGATGGTGGTTCTATGTGATGGTGGTTCTATATGATGGTGGTTCTATCTGATAGTGGTTCTATCTGATGGTGGTTCTATGTGATGGTGGTTCTGTCTGATGGTGGTTCTATCTGATAGTGGTTCTATCTGATGGTGGTTCTATGTGATGGTGGTTCTGTCTGATGGTGGTTCTATCTGATGGTGGTTCTATGTGATGGTGGTTCTATATGATGGTGGTTCTGTCTGATGGTGGTTCTATCTGATGGTGGTTCTATGTGATGGTGGTTCTATCTGATAGTGGTTCTATGTGATGGTGGTTCTATGTGATGGTGGTTCTGTCTGATGGTGGTTCTATCTGATGGTGGTTCTATGTGATGGTGGTTCTATATGATGGTGGTTCTATCTGATAGTGGTTCTATCTGATGGTGGTTCTATGTGATGGTGGTTCTATCTGATAGTGGTTCTATCTGATGGTGGTTCTATGTGATGGTGGTTCTGTCTGATGGTGGTTCTATCTGATGGTGGTTCTATCGGATGGTGGTTCTATGTGATGGTGGTTCTATCTGATGGTGGTTCTATCTGATGGTGGTTCTATGTGATGGTGGTTCCGTCTGATGGTGGTTCTATCTGATGGTGGTTCTATCGGATGGTGGTTCTATGTGATGGTGGTTCTATCTGATGGTGGTTCTATCTGATGGTGGTTCTATGTGATGGTGGTCTTGTCGTACTACTCTGAATAATTGAATCATTTCTGTTTTAGCAATTGAATGTATTGTTGTGTTTGGGGACAGAGGACGTCGCATGTGTACAGACTGTAAAGCCCTCTGAGGCAAATTTGTAGTTTGCGATTTTGGGCTCTACAAAATGAAATTAATTGGATTGAATTGAAAGAGTCAATGCCTTCAAGCGTCTAAATGATTTGTGTTCACACAAAGTATTCAGATCCTTTAGCCAAGTAAAAGTATTTATACTATGTGGCGTTGGTACTTTTACTGAAGCAGAGGATATTACTAGTGTGGTATTAGTACCTGTTCATGGTCTTGTATTAGTTATTGTAAATGTTTTTATGAACGTTTGTAAACATCCGGTATACAATGTGCTCTTGTTTTAAGTATGACACCAAATAGCATCTTTATCATCACTAACAGAATGACGTCAACATTTAGTTTATAGACGTCAATGAATTAATGAACTACAGGAATCTGAGAGAGTGAGGTTCATTTAAAGAGATGTGTCGCCCCCTTGTGTCCCACAGAGAATTAGAACCAAATAAATAAAACAGGCCCGTCCTCTTGTCTCTGTGGTCATGTGATGTGATGAGGGGACACAGAGTTTGACCAATGAGACGTGACAAGACGTGAATGTTTCCTCCAGCGGACTGGTTAATGTTCTAATGGTTTTACTGATTCCGCTGGTTCTGCTGGATGGGTTCCAGGGGTTCTGCTGGTTCTATGGGTTAGTGGTTGTACTGGTTCTGCTGAACCCACCAGGTCTACGGGTTCCAATGGTTCTCATGGTTCTACTGGGTCCAGCGGTTCTGCTATCTCATTGCATTAAACTGGAGGATATATTTGAAACAGACATGGAGGACAAGAACATCTTTTGGTGGATTGTTTGTTTCGGTGTGTCAAAAAGTCCAAAGCTAAATAAGTACCCTTTAAAGTATTGCACTTTACTTGAGTATTATCTCTCCGCTCCATGCAGTAAAAGTGCTGCAGTATCGTCCTTCTTCTTCGTTATTATCTGTACTTCATATCTGCTCACCTTTTATTTTGAAGGAGACATCCAGAACGTTCTTTGGATGAAACTCACCTTTTATTGAGTTTAGCTGAAAGATCACTGAAGTGAAACCCGTTTCCTTCTCTCACACGGTGTGTGTCTGTGTGTGTGTGTGTGTGTGTGTGTGCGTGTCTGTGTGTCTGTGTGTGTGTGTGTGTGCGTGTCTCTGTGTGTGTGTGTGTGTGTGCGTGTCTCTGTGTGTGTGTGTGTGTGCGTGTCTCTGTGTGTGTGTGTGTGTGTGCGTGTCTCTGTGTGTGTGTGTGAGAGAGAGAAAGAGCACGTGTTGGATTCAACGCTTCACGTCTTACTTTGAAGAGACAAGGAAGTCTTTTTTATTGCTTTACCGTTGTCTTTGAGAGAACCACTCACACACACACTCACACGCACACACACACACACACACACACACACACTCACACGCACACACACACTAACAGATACTCTAAGACACGAACAAACACACACTAACACACTCATTCTAATAAACACACACACTAACACAACAATCAGGGGCCACAGCGGATTGTTTGACCCTTTATACGAATAAAAGCACATTCCCACACTAAATAAATAAATATGTGTGTGTGTGTATATATATATATATATATATATATATATATATATATATATATATATATATATATATATATATGCAGCCTCAGTTGACTTGAGTTAAAGTGAGGTACCATAGTAACCAGCGGGCCAATGGAGCCATGGGACCCTGTTTACAGCAGGAGGGGGGGGGGGGGGGCGGTTTCTATGGTAACCGGACAAACGTCCTGCTCCAGGTATTAAAGTGACTTCTCAGAGTCCCGCTGCAGAGAATCGAACCCCCGCGCGCAGGAATCCACCCTCCTCACGAGCTCATCAACAGGTGCTTCTCACGCGGATCGATCGATCGATCGATCGATACGCTGCGATTGGAACTTTATCAACGTCTCTTATACGTCACAGCGGACAGAGGGGTGAGTTTACACTTTACGCTGTTTAATTTTTAAATAATCATAAAAATATATTGATCTGCACCTGCAAGCAGATTATTTTTCATCAGCATAAATAATCAATCAGCATTTTAATCGGTTTTAATTGAAAATCATTCCCTAAAGGTGCGGATTTCACCTAAAAAGTGCCGCACATCTAAGTTACAACTACACAATCCCACAGTCGTATTTCTACGGCTTACTCGAGCTTTTTAATAAGATCATTTTATAATAATGTATTTGGATCTAAAGCCGTAACGAGCTCCGCTCTCCTCGTGCGTAAAGTGCGCAGCTCATTTGCATGAGTAACGTCTGTCCCGGGCAGAGCTCCAGGTGACAGACTCACCTGTGGATTTGACCCCCCCCCTCGAGGCCCCTCGTTGTTCACACCGTGTCTCCCCGGTGCTGACAGGCGGTGGCAGGGTGGAGGAGGAGCGGGCTGACGGAGAGCCATGCTGTCCCTGAGCTGCGCTGTGGGTCCGGGGCAGGTGGAGGTGGTGGAGGCCAACCTGGACGACAGCCTCACGAGCCTGCAGTGGCTGCAGGAGTTCTCCATCCTCGGTGCCAGCGAGCCCCCGCGCGCGCCCCCGGGCGCGCACCTTCATGGCCGGCACGCGCCGCCGGGCTCCCCCCTGGCCGCGGACCCCGCCTCCTTCGGCACGCCGCTGACTCCCGGGAAGCCCACGGCGGCGGCCTACAGCCGGATGCAGGTCCTCCCGGGCATCGTGGCGCACGGGCACTGCCCCGACGACGTGGACTACAAAACGAACGCGCGCATCAAGCCGCCGTACTCGTACGCGACGCTGATCTGCATGGCGATGCAGGCCAGCAAGAAGACCAAGATCACCCTGGCCTGCATCTACAAGTGGATCACCGAGAACTTCTGCTACTACCGGCATGCCGACCCCACCTGGCAGGTAGAGGGCCGCACGCACGCGCGCGCGCACACACACACACACACACACACTTTCCATCCTTTGAGTGTCAGGTCAAATCACAACTGGATCCATCTTTTCTTTCTTATTTAAAGAGCTGTAAAATGCTGAGAATTAGAGACGTAAAGCTGCTGTATGAATATAAATAATGTATTTGTATATTTAGACACGCGATGAAGGAGGAAAAAGTGCAGCAGCAGATTCAGGAATTTGAATGAAGAGGTTTAATTTAGCGGATCAATGATTGATGGCTGGTTAGCTGTACTCCCTGTTTCAGAGCATTCTGTTATTGTAGAGCAGCGCATGGGGCAGATAATATTTAACAAAGGTCGTCGGGTGACTGCTCCGAGGGGGGGGGGGGTTAATGTGGAGCTGTGAATTCTGGACTTCCTGCTCGAATTCTCTTGAATCGTCCTTTTGGGGCCAATTTACTTTGTTGCAGACTTCAATGAGAAGGCGTTGGTTAGCCTAGCTTAGCATAAAGACAAAATATACCTCCCAACTCCTCTCAAGCTCATTCGTCTTATAAGTTCTTATTCAGCATTCGTAACCAGGATGTGTGCTGTAATTCTGAGACGTCACAGGCGATTACGCTGTTTTCCTAAACCTAACGAAGCATTTCATATTTCATTAAAACTCGCTAAGTACTTTCCAGTAAGTACAGATGTTTATTTGGAACATACTTACCTAGTTGCTGTTGTTGTAGGTAAACTGAGAGATCACATGACGATCAGCTGGTAGGTGGATGCTGTTAGCTACAGACTACCAGGCTAGCTGTTTCCGGTCGTTATGCTAAGCTATCGTTCAAACTCTCTTTGCAGAACTCCATCCGACACAACCTGTCACTCAACAAGTGCTTCATCAAGGTGCCGCGGCAGAAGGACGAGCCGGGGAAGGGCGGCTTCTGGAAGATCGACCCGCAGTACGCCGAGCGCCTGCTGAGCGGCGCCTACAAGAAGAAGCGGATGCCGCCGGTCCAGATCAACCCGGCACTGCAGAGCCGGCTCCGGGTCGACCCCCAGTCTAGAGGCCCCTGGGGTTCCGCAGGAGGTCCCGGCGGCCTGAGCGTCGACCCTGAGGCCCAGAGGCTCCTCCGCCAGTTTGAGGAGACGACCGGCGCAGACCAGAACTGGGACCCCCACCTCGCCGACGGCACCATGCTGGGGTCCTGGCCCGTGGTGCGAGGGAGAGGAGGCCCCAGGAGGAAACCAGGCTCCAGGGCCGCCGGTGCCAAGAACCCCCGGCTCTCCAGCTCGCCGCTGCTCCCCCCGGACGAGCAGAAGGACATCGGGCCCCTCAAGGGTGACTTTGACTGGGACGCCCTGCTGGACTCGGCCCTCAACGGGGAGCTCAGTCTGGACGGAGGAGAACCTCTGAGCCCCATCCTGAAGGAGGAGGACCTGACAGTGCGGGGGACCCACATATCTTCCGCGGGTACATCGGAGGTCCACGTGCTGGTGGAGACCCAGAGGAACACCGACGGGTCGGACTTTGACGAGGAGACCTTCCTCGCCACCGCCTTCCTGGAGACCCCCTGGCCCGGGGAGGAGGAGGAGCAGGGCCGCAGCGACTTCCTCTGCAGCTCCTCCGTGGGCTTGGACCAGCTGTTTGACCTCGGAGACCCGTTGGGTGGAGACCCGAGCACCCGGATCGACACCCTCCTCTGAGGAGGAGCTGGTCCTCTTTCTGAAAACAAGGAATAACAGACTCTCTTTTTTTAACTCTCAAAAAACCCCGATTGACTTTTTCAAAATGTGTAAAATATTGAGTTACTTTTGGATGTAGATTCATGGAGGAAATGAACAAAGATGCAGTCCGAATAATCATGGAACCGGGGAAAAGAACTGGAGACTAAAGTCTTTTTCAGAATCTGGTTTTGTTGGTAGGAGCTCAGCGGGTCGTGAGCGCTGCAGTGATGACGTCATTCTGTTGCTAACAGGAAGTTAGCGTCCCCCCGCTGCAGTGATGACGTCATTCTGTTGCTAACAGGAAGTTAGCGTCCCCCCACAGACTCGGCTGTTGTTAGTTAATAATCCCTGTGGCATTAGCGTGTCCCAGAGAAGTCTATGAGAAAAGGAGGGGAGCAGGGGGCGCTTTAGGGCGGGGCTACAAGCTGATTGACAGGTCCCTAGCAGAGGCGTCTATGCATCCTCCTCAGTCCATATGAGGTCACTTCCTGTTCCTGAAAAGATGGCTACCCCGATTCCTTAAGTCATCCACAAAGCTACGAGATGACGACGGCTTCTTATGAACAGTCCACCAAGGTCACGTAGACCACCAGAGGGGCGTTCACTGACCGGGTTTACAGCGCAGAACTAAACGTTACCGTATCTTCAGCTCGTGTTCAGGAAGCGGAAATGAAATGTTCAATATTAATTCTAATGATCTGCTACACGGAGCTGAAATAAGACGTTGATGTCAGTTGGTCCCAGTGGTCAAATGTGATGCCACAACAAACCAACATGAAACATGAATTCATTGAGGTTTCAAATGAGCTTTTTCAGTTGGACAGCTTCTTGTTGCTTCATCAAACATAAATGAAGCGTTCGATGTTTAACGAGGACGCGTCCCGGCCGTGCGTGTCTGCTGGTGATTCATGTGTACGCCACAATCACCAGCAACACATTTGCCAAATGTTTGGTTTAGAAGTGACGTCCAGTATTTGTTCCTGTTTGCATCCAAACATAATTAGGACCAGTTGAACTACATCATTAATGATCACATCACATTTAGCTTTTATCCAAAGCGACTTACAATGAGTGCATTTCACCCATAAGGACACAAACTCAGAAGATCAATAAATGCTGATCATCACCATCAGAGGAGATGGAACAGAGCTGGTTGATTTCAGCAGAGAGAAGTTATTCTCCAGTTAGTTAAGTAGCAGTCAACTCCAGGCTAACTTATCCATCGAGGAGCTGCGGAGACCTTTGAAAGGTCTCGTTTAAGAGCCTCGTAAATGAGCAGCCGACCTTCTGCGTGCCAAGAACAACATTCCCTTTTTACCTCAAAGACAAAATGTCCTTTTTCTGCCTTTATTTTCTCTCCCAAACAAAAGATCTGAATTCTTTCGATTAACTAAACCAGAGCCTTAACTTGAACGGTTCTCCTCTAAAATGTGTGGCAGTGCAATCGATGTGCAGCTGGTCTCGTTTCACATGAACCAGCTGGGTTTGTGTTTGTGCGTCTTCCCTGTGAAGTCACGGACACGATGTCGCCCGCACGCTTTGTTTTGGGTTTGTTTTACACTTTTCGTTGTCAATAAAAAATAAAGTTTTACTGCATCTCGCTTGTCTCGATGATTTATGTTCTACTTACTTTCAGGCTGAAGCTTTAGCGACGAGCCGTCCTCTCAGGAGCCGGACATTCTAGATCTTTTATTAAATGATTACGTTTACAGACACTGTTCCCCAGAGGAAACACTGCCGTGACTATTGTGACCCTCTGACTCAACGTCAACCTTTTAGCGTAGTCGACGAGGCATCTCTTCATCCACAGAGAACGTCGTGGTCCCCAGAGGATGAACGCTTCCAAGTGAACATCTTACATGTTCTACTGCGGGTTGAGACCTTCCTTATTGATGCATCACACAGCTGCTAGCGTGGCTACAGACTTGTTCTCTTCTGCCCCCCCAACCGCCCCCTCCGTTAGCGTCCTTGTACGTTGCTCTTGTCCTCGTGTCTTTGACTCTTGCTGTGATAAGGCAGGGGGGGCAATGGGGGTAATGGGGGGCAATGGGGGTAATGGGGGGTAATGGGGGGGGTTCTCTTTCAGGTCTTTGTCTGCACTCAGTCAGACTCTTGTTCCCCACGGCTCTTGGAACCGTGGTCCTTGGAGGGGGTCCGTGTGGGGTCTGATGGGGACAAGTGTCTCACGCCCCCCCCCCCCACAGCGCCTCTCTGACCCGTCTTGGACTCGCTACGTGGCTCGTGTGTTCACATAGTCGCAGCAATCAAATGCAAATTAAAGAAGCCTCATTCCCCCCCAGACCACCCACCCCCGCCCCCAACCCCCCAGGGACGGAGAACAGACCCTGTCATCGTGTGCGTCTGTGGTCACTGATGAGGTAATGGCGGCTGTAACGCTACACCTCCGTGTGGAGGACACCCAACACCCTGCTGGAGGAGCGGGACGCCGCATCTTCATCCCAGAGCTCTTTTCCTGGAAAGAAGAGCTGACATTTGCCCCCCATGGTACCCCTCCCCCCCCCCCTCCCACCACACGCACACACCTCCCACCGAGCTCCCTGCGGCCCCCCCTGGGCGGCCATCGCCGTCGCCCTCCAGCTGCATCGCAGGGCTCGTGACAGCGATGAGGCCCCTGGTAACCCGACGCAGGTAAGAGGAGCCTCCGCGTGAAACGATAACCCTGCTGCTTCCAACCCAGAGACGCAGCACACCGAAAGCAACCAGCGCTGTGGCCCCTGGGCAAGGCAGGGGGGGGGGGCGATAGCGAGGACGGAGGAGTCAACGTGACGGAGGATAGAGGGACCTCCTCCGGTCAAGCACCGCATCATGTGACAGCTGTCATTGATCCTCTGATTCCAGAAGCTCTCTAATCATCTCATGATCATCTTCTGCAGAGGACTGCTCCGGAGGAAGTGTCAGAAGAACCAACGGTTGGTGAAGGATCTGCTGGGAGGCACTGGTATCTGTGGGAGCCCTCCAGCTCTTCCACAGACCCCCCCCCGCCCCTCCCCGCAAAAAAACAAAAACAAAAACAAGACGTGAGACAGTAGGCGAAGAAGAGACAGGGAATACGTCTTTTTTATCACACAGCTAATGAAAAGCCTGTTTCCGGGGTAACTACTGGTACCATTGTCATGTGGGAGTGGGGGTGGGGGTCTCTTACTGGTCTCCCTCTCGTCTTGTTGATGGTGGAGGCCCAGATTTATCACAGAAGTCCTTTAGCCTTAATGTGAAGGTCTTTCTGACACTTTTTTCACTTTAAAAACGGCCTCTTTTCTCTTTATTTCTTCTTCACTTTACCTCCACGCGGGATCTGCAGCACTGCACAACCAAAGAAGAAGAGAAACATCAAAATAAAACATGTTTATTTATTCATTTATTTTGCATGGACAATTCACACTAATCAATAGTTTCGTGCAGCAGCTTTACTAATATTCTCATGTTGTAAAGGAAAAGACGTAATACTACTCAAAGAATGTGCTCGTATGTGAGAGCACGTCCACGATGGGGGACGTTACTTCTATGAGGACGGCTGAGGTCATGGACATGTTTGATGGACTGTGAAGAAAAACGATAGCGTTGAAACAAGTAGTCATCTGGAAACGACAATACATCTAATCGGGCCTCAATATTCTCCCCCGACGTGTTTAACAAAGTAAAAGCGCTTCTTCATCAACAGGATCGTCCAGAAAAGGACGCGGCGTGTGCTCAGGAGGTCGGGGACACTGTTCCATCTGCGTGCCGCTGGCGAGCAGAAGGTCGGCGGAAGGTACATGTAGTTCATCTGGTAGTAGGAGGTCATGTGCTCGTGCTGCTGGTTGTATAAAAATGGAGAAAATGAACGTTATTGTTTCAGGAAGTGAATCAAAAGCCGAACTTAAAAGAGAGGTTTCACAGCCGTTTGCTCTGAAACGACCTCTGACGCAAAGATACGCTTTGTAAAACGCTTCAGATCATCTCGACTGGTGGATGCGAACGTCAGTCCGCCCCCCCTGCACACGCAGACCCGCTGCTGCATCATGGGAACTGCTGTTCCGTTGACCGCATTCCTGTATCTTTGTATTAATATCTACCAGAGAGGAGGAAGACGTCGGGGGGGTCGGGGTGAGGGTTTGTAGATCTCTGTGTCTGTTTGGGGAGTGTGTGTGTTTGCCTCCGTCGCGATGAAGGCCATTGCCTCTTTGTGAGGAGGAGCCCCCCCCCAGGGGGTAATCCGACATCCATCACAGGCTTAGTGAGCAACACACACTCGGTGTAACAACACGGAGACAATGCCCGGGGAGACGGGGGGAGGGCCTCTTTATTCATTAGACAAGGTCGGGGGGAGTCTTTTGTAGGCGTTTCACGGGGTGGGGGCGAATGAGGTGGCAGAAGACCGGCGTGACAAAGCCGCTTCTGGAGCGACTAGTAAACCTGGGAAACGTCTCGAGTTCAGCGGAGAAGCTTCCCGGCCTCCGGCCCACATGTTTGTGTTGCTAGAGAGGACGGCGGCTCTGGATTCACCGCGGTCACCATGGATACCGCCGGACAGCGAGAACCAGCATGAACACATGAAACTAAATTAAAGCATTAAAATACGACGAAGCTTCGTCACATGTTCAAATGCAGTGGGACAATCTGCAAAGTGACGCATCATAAAACTTTGTGAAAGGTTTCGACTTTACAAGGTTCCCTTTAATACGTCAGACCGGCCCGCTCACCAGTCAGTGGGGAAATAACACCATTTATGTTGTTTTTAGAACGTTTGGATCCACCAGTGTGCCTGGATGGGCAGATGGAATGAAATGATACCGGCTGCGGTGGCGCTCCAGTTGGATGAGCATGCTTCACTGCGCTAGTAGCAGATAGACATATGATAGACATGTGATAGACATGTGATAGACATATGATAGACATATGATAGACATGTGATAGACATATGATAGACATATGATAGACATATGATAGACATGTGATAGACATATGATAGACATGTGATAGACATATGATAGACATATGATAGACATATGATAGACATATGATAGACATGTGATAGACATGTGATAGACATATGATAGACATATGATAGACATGTGATAGACATGTGATAGACATATGATAGACATATGATAGACATGTGATAGACATATGATAGACATATGATAGACATGTGATAGACATATGATAGACATATGATAGACATGTGATAGACATATGATAGACATATGATAGACATATGATAGACATATGATAGACATGTGATAGACATGTGATAGACATATGATAGACATATGATAGACATGTGATAGACATGTGATAGACATATGATAGACATATGATAGACATGTGATAGACATATGATAGACATATGATAGACATATGATAGACATGTGATAGACATATGATAGACATATGATAGACATGTGATAGACATGTGATAGACATATGATAGACATATGATAGACATATGATAGACATGTGATAGACATGTGATAGACATATGATAGACATATGATAGACATATGATAGACATGTGATAGACATATGATAGACATATGATAGACATGTGATAGACATATGATAGACATATGATAGACATGTGATAGACATATGATAGACATATGATAGACATGTGATAGACATATGATAGACATATGATAGACATATGATAGACATGTGATAGACATGTGATAGACATATGATAGACATATGATAGACATATGATAGACATGTGATAGACATATGATAGACATGTGATAGACATATGATAGACATATGATAGACATATGATAGACATGTGATAGACATATGATAGACATGTGATAGACATGTGATAGACATATGATAGACATATGATAGACATATGATAGACATGTGATAGACATGTGATAGACATGTGATAGACATAAGATAGACATACGATAGACATATGATAGACATATGATAGACATACGATAGACATATGATAGACATGTGATAGACATGTGATAGACATGTGATAGACATACGATAGACATACGATAGACATATGATAGACATATGATAGACATGTGATAGACATGTGATAGACATGTGATAGACATATGATAGACATATGATAGACATGTGATAGACATACGATAGACATACGATAGACATATGATAGACATGTGATAGACATATGATAGACATATGATAGACATATGATAGACATATGATAGACATGTGATAGACATGTGATAGACATATGATAGACATATGATAGACATGTGATAGACATGTGATAGACATGTGATAGACATATGATAGACATATGATAGACATATGATAGACATATGATAGACATATGATAGACATGTGACAGACATATGATAGACATGTGATAGACATATGATAGACATATGATAGACATATGATAGACATGTGATAGACATATGATAGACATGTGATAGAGATATGATAGACATATGATAGACATATGATAGACATATGATAGACATGTGATAGACATATGATAGACATATGATAGACATATGATAGACATATGATAGACATGTGATAGACATATGATAGACATATGATAGACATGTGATAGACATGTGATAGACATGTGATAGACATACGATAGACATACGATAGACATATGATAGACATATGATAGACATGTGATAGACATGTGATAGACATGTGATAGACATATGATAGACATATGATAGACATGTGATAGACATACGATAGACATACGATAGACATATGATAGACATGTGATAGACATATGATAGACATATGATAGACATATGATAGACATGTGATAGACATGTGATACACATATAGGAACGGCAGCAGAGGATTATTTTTCTCCTTTTCTTTAAAGGATTCATGTTTTGGTGCTGACGGCTTGCGGACCAGCCCAACGCCGTCGTAAAAAGACCATAAGAATGGTCTGAGTAGGAGACGGAGATTAGCGTTAGCGCCGCGGATTAGCATGAACGGACTGGTGGTGTAAAAACATGTTAGAGCAGGTTATCCAGATGTGTGTTTATTGCCCAGAGATCACGCGTGTTCAATCTAATATTCAGTCCATCTTCCCCTGACAGAAGCTTTTGACTCTCGATAAATAATAAATATGTTGTAATAAATATAAATACGTTCTGATGATGTATCCTCTATTGTGTTGATAGAATAATCTTCACTGTTATTTATGTATCTTTATGAGTCCTGTATATCTATATACTGTACATCTATATATATATATATATATACAGTATATATTTATATATATATATTGCTGTGCTGCCCAGGTAACATACAGGTGAGTGACTCACAGAACAATGGTCTCTAAACACCAGCGTCAGTTACCAAACAGACTCTCATCTTACACGCTGGCTGCGTGCGTCGTCCCGTCCGAATGCGCCTGTCGCTGCCCCCCCACACAATGACGGGGCAGAAAATGTCCCTTCAGAAAGACGTGTGTTTCCTTGTTACATGTAGTGACGGGGTGTATCGGGTGGGGTGGGGGGGTCACCTGATGCCAGAGAGGCATCAGCCCTCCTTACAGACCCCTGGGGGGTCCTGCATGCGTTCTGTGGCCACAGGTTGACCTTGGCCCGCGCTTGTCCAGTCCTGCTCCACCTTCCTCCACCTTTCTCCCTCCATCCTGTGACCAAACTGCCTCCACCTTCCTCCACCTTTCTCCCTCCATCCTGTGACCAAACTGCCTCCACCTTCCTCCACCTTCCTCCCTCCATCCTGTGACCAAACTGCCTCCACCTTTTTATTTGAAGGCAGCAGGTTGTATCACCTGCTGCTTCATCGTGGTCTTCCTCACAGCTGTGTGAAAACCTCAGGTTCTTCAAGAGAAGTCAAAGCCTCCTCTGTAGTGGGTGTAGTGACCAGCAGGGGGCGACTCCTCTGCTCCCATAGACGTCTATGAGGAAATGACTCTACTTCTCTGTAGTGACCAGCAGGGGGCGACTCCTCTGCTCCCATAGACGTCTATGAGGAAATGACTCTACTTCTCTGTAGTGACCAGCAGGGGGCGACTCCTCTGCTCCCATAGACGTCTATGAGGAAATGACTCTACTTCTCTGTAGTGACCAGCAGGGGGCGACTCCTCTGCTCCCATAGACGTCTATGAGGAAATGACTCTACTTCTCTGTAGTGACCAGCAGGGGGCGACTCCTCTGCTCCCATAGACGTCTATGAGGAAATGACTCTACTTCTCTGTAGTGACCAGCAGGGGGCGACTCCTCTGCTCCCATAGACGTCTATGAGGAAATGACTCTACTTCTCTGTAGTGACCAGCAGGGGGCGACTCCTCTGCTCCCATAGACGTCTATGAGGAAATGACTCTACTTCTCTGTAGTGACCAGCAGGGGGCGACTCCTCTGCTCCCATAGACGTCTATGACGGAGGTCTTCAATAGGAGGTACTGCAGGAGGGTCGCAAGGTTTTGGGTTTTTCATTTTTTTTTTTATTCAACCAGCTTTTTTTTTTTTCAGAATCCGACTTGCCAAACCAACCAAACTGCGTAGAATAGAGGGTCCCTGCTCCATCTCGACCTCGGCCTGAAAAACGTTAAAGACCCCTGATCTATGAGAAAATGACTCTCTCTTGATTTATTCCCTCAGTAAACATGTAAACATGAGTTTATGTCTCAGTCTGACGGCCGAGTGGACGTCTTCAGCACAGCATGATGTTCATTCAGTTATTGATGGTCCATGTGGAGCCAAACAGACCGATTACTGATGATTAGCATGCTTAGCATTTAGCTCACAGACTGTATCCCCCTCCGGCTGAAGATAGAAAGCGCGCTGCAGCTCTCAGCTTAATATGTCATCTAATAACCTGAATGATTGACGCCCTCCTCCGGTTTGATCAGCTCACCAACATTTAAACTGTGCAGACTTCTTCACTTCACACCGTGTGTGTGTGTGTGTGTGTGTGTGTGTGTGTGTGTGTTCTTACATGAAGTTAATTCAATAAGTCAACGGCTGAGGAGTGTGTCTGGGAAGTTCTCCTCTTCCTCCTCTTCATCCACCTTCTCAGCATCAGTGCTGTCCTCTTCACAGCTGGGTGAGTCGAGGGGGAGGTGATCTTCACACCCCCTCCTCCACCAGGGATCAGACAAACACTTATTAACTGAGAGGAATGCAAACAGGCCCGAGGGTGGATGTCGGGTGGAGAGAGAGAAAGTAGGAAGACGAGAACACCCCCATCTTTCTCCCCCCTTACTGCTGGCAAACCCCCCCAGGAGGAGCACAGGCATGAATACGTACACGATGTCCTGTCTAACTGGGACCTGAATAATGGTTAGAAGGGTGATGGAGGCTTCTCTGTGTTGTGATGGAGCTTCCTGTCCGCGTCACAAACTAGTGGAGGGGGGGTCGGTTCAGGGGGGGGAGGTTGTCCATCAGGAACAATCAGTAACAACAGATTTAGCAGATCAGTGAGAGCAGGAATCAGACGACGTGTCGCTGTGTAGTGAGGCTTTGTTTGCTAATGGATAGGACCCCCCCCCCCCCCCCCGGACCACCCGTCCCCCCTGTTTGCAAACGACCCAAACCCCTCACATCACATCAGAGGGGGGACTTCCTCCTCCATGAAGACAGAACATGTAACTGCTGTTTGATGGACATTTAATGTGTAAATAGTTAAAAACAAGATGGCTGAAGATGCATCAAGAGATTTAAAGTAACTGAAGATGAGTTAAGATTCAATTAAGATCAATTAAGACCAAATGAGATCAGTAAAATTGACACGAGATGTGATGAGTTAGTTGAAGAAGAAGATGAAATTCAATAAATTAAGTGTTAATCTAAGATGACGTGAGATGAATTAGACAAAGTTAAGTGAGACATTGACTCTCCCGAGGGGGGCCGGGGGGTTCTCTGGAATCTCAAATAGGTCTTCTGTTTGGAGACACACAGTGTCTCTGTGGAGATGGACTCTCTGATCCATATTGAGGGGGGGGGGGGGGGGCAGGCTGGTCTCCCCATGGGTGGCCCGGCTGGGCCCTCGTAGTGTCCATGGTGATGAGCAAGACCTGGGGAGGCATCCGGCTTACTGGAAACCTGCTTTATTGTGGACTTTCAGGAAGGGTGTGTGTGCACGTGAGAGTGTGTATGTGTGTGCATGTGAGTGTGTGTGTGCACGTGAGAGTGTGTGTGTGAGCACGTGAGAGTGTGTGTGTGTGTGCACGTGAGAGTGTGTGTGTGTGTGCACGTGAGTGTGTGTGTGCACGTGAGAGTGTGTGTGTGAGCACGTGAGTGTGCGTGCATGTGAGTGTGTGTGTGTGTGTGTGTGTGTGTGTGTGAGAGTGTGTGTGTGTGTGTGTGTGTGTGTAGCTGTGTGTGTAGCTGTGGGAGGAGCTCTTAACGGGGGGCTGGACGTAAAAAAACAAAGTAACACCGTAAAACGTGTGTTCATCAGTACTGCTCAATAGTACACGATGTGTGCAGCAGTGAGGTTTGTGTGTACATGTTGTACTTTAGCTCCCTCTACTGGCGTTAGCAGAACACGGTACTTGTGCGTGTCTGAGTTTCATCGTGACAAGAGGAGCGCGTGGAATGGTCATCTCGCGGACACTGCGCATGCGCCGCCCAGTGGCGAGTCCTCCGTTGCGTTAAGGATTACCCATAGTGCCTTGCGTCTACGCTCCAGTACAGGTACGCGTTTACGACGCCAGGTGGCGTAACCTTCCCATTTAGCGAGATTTGACCCGGACCTTTAGAGCTGTAACACAAGCAGCTGTAAGTACTTCGTTCTTTTACTGGCGTGTTTCTTAAGCAGGACTTGAAGTGTTTCGTTGACTATTTTGTACCGTAATATTACGGTGTTTCCTCAGTAAAAGAGATCAGACTTCAGTCTGCACGTGTTTCGATCAGCTGACCTGCAGCTCCGCCGTGTCACGTGACATCCGTTCCCACCCCCCGTGGTCCACGGACTCAGCTGAAGTAACGTGACCCTCTATAGCAGGTACACCGGGCGAGTACTGCAGTACTACTGAGCGGTACACGTAGTAGTACTGTGGTCGGTTCGGTGCCTCCAGCAGCCGGATGGAAACACGGACAGAAAACGTCGGAATAAAGCGACTCGCTGGTGTGTTTTCAGGAAGAACAGCGACGTGGCGACGACACAACCCGCCTGAGAGCGTTTAGTGCCCGCCGGAGGGACACCTGGACCCCCCCTCGCGGCACGTCACATTACGTCACAGCCGCTGACACCTGGAGAGCTTGTTTCTGTGCGCGCGTCGCTTAGACACACAGGTGAGTAAAGCTCGTCCTGCTGGACCAGGGGTCAAAGTCAGCTGCTGCACCTCCATAAGATAAGACCGGTTCCTCTGTTAAAGGATATTCACACCTGTAAACACGTCCAGGGGGTCTGCAGACTCAGCGGTCCTGGTCCCGGTGGGTCATCGTGTGTGTGTGTGTGTGTGTGTGTGTGTGTGTGTGTGTGTACACACATATGTTACACACGTTCAGTTTTGTTGTCACATCATAATTCAGCATGTCTAACAGGAGCGCTTGATTCGTTCTGCCGGACCTCTGAAGCCGGGTGGCCGGCGTTTGTCCCGTTCCGTCTGCTGAGAGACAAACATGCCGTCCAACAAGTCGGTGTCCGATGCTCCGATCACTCAGTTCGTCAACTGCAGGATACTGAGAGGGAGCCGGCTGCAGAGGTAAAGTACACACGGTACGCGCTGAGAGTACACGCTGAGAGTACACGCTGACTGGCAGGACACCACCTGTGTGTAGGGAGGACCTGTGGGTGCGTTCTGGGAGCATCTTGGACCCAGAGAAGCTTTTCTTCGATGAACAAGGATACGCTGACGACCGAGTGGACTGTGAAGGCAGCATCATGGCGCCCGGGTTCATTGACGTGCAGATCAACGGTGACGCACAGACGCACAGACACACACCCGCGTTAATAGTCACACATGTCCTCACCAGCCCGTCCTCTGTCCTTAGGAGGCTACGGAGTGGACTTCTCCGAGGCCTCAGAGGACGTCAGCGCAGGAGTGTCCTTGGTGTCCAAGAAGATCCTCCAGCACGGCGTGACGTCCTTCTGTCCCACGCTGGTCACGTCTCCTGCTGCCGTCTATCACAAGGCGAGTCCTTTTAAGTCCTCGAACGCAACCTGGAATCGATGTCTTACAAACCGTAAGATGTGTTTCTATAACTTATGGACCAAAATCTGTCCTCCTGTTTATAACAATCAGAATGAAACTGTGTTTCAGGTTCTGCCACAGGTCAAAGTTCATGATGGAGGAGCACATGGAGCCGGAGTTCTTGGTACGATGTCATTTCTAACGGAGCAGGAGGGGATTTGTGTGTGTGTGTATTTATATATATATAACGTCCAGGGCTCCACCTGGAGGGCCCGTTCATCAGCGCGGAGAAGAAAGGAGCCCACCCCGAGCGCTTCTTGAGGACCTTCCAGGCCGGAGGGATAGACGACCTGATGGCGGCCTACGGCAGCCTGGACAACGTTGCCATGGTGACGCTGGCTCCGGAGCTGGCCGGCAGCCAATCGGTGGTGAGGGAGCTCTGCCGGAGGGGCGTCACCGTGTCTCTGGGTCAGGCTGCTTTCCCCACAGTACTCCATAGTATCACAGTACTATTGTCATTGTGGCATTTGGGAGTACGCGTTGTAGTATCTCCGTGTTTTCTCGTCAGGTCACTCTGTGGCCAACCTGTCTCAGGCCGAGGAGGCGGTCGATCAGGGAGCCTCCTTCATCACTCACCTGTTCAACGCCATGCTGCCCGTGAGTACTCAAACCCTGGTACTAGTACTCCTACTCTATATACTTAGTACAAGTACTACAACTCCTCGTCTCCTCTTGCCCCAGTTCCACCACCGTGACCCGGGCATTGTGGGTCTCCTGACCAGTGACCGCGTGCCCTCGGGCAGGACGGTGTTCTACGGGATGATAGCGGACGGGATCCACACCAACCCGGCCGCGCTGCGCATCGCCCACCGAGCGCACCCCGCAGGTCAGAGGTCGCCGTGGTGCACGTCACCCAGACGACCGAGCTCTGATGTCGCCTCCCGTTGTGTCTTCAGGTCTGGTGCTGGTGACGGACGCCATCATGGCGATGGGTCTCCCCCCCGGGCGTCGCACTCTGGGCCAGCAGGTCATCGAGATCCAGGGTCTGCACGCCTATGTGGCAGGTGTTTAAGCTCCTCCTCCTCCTGTGGATCCGATCACTGATTGGCTGTTAATGTCACATGGGGACGTCGCTGGTTGTAATTGTCTCATCTGTGAAGTGTTTTCTGTCTTTTAGGCACGAAGACGCTCAGCGGCAGCATCGCTACGATGGACACGTGTGTGCGACACTTCAAACACGCGACGGGTCAGTTTCAACACGTCAAACCGCGTCAATGGTCCTAAAGTAGAACGTCACTGCGAGCTGCACAACGAGCCGCCCTGATACTGAAATTTACTGTGCTAAATATTTAAATAATGTCATTTGTCCTTCAAGTACGTTTCCACTGTATTTATTTCTTCAGGCTGCAGCGTAGAAGAAGCTCTGGAAGCAGCTTCGCTGCATCCGGCTCAGCTTCTGAGGCTCCACCACAAGGGAAACCTGGACTACGGCTCGGATGCAGGTGAGGTGGGGGGGACGGGGGGGACGGGGGGGTGAGTGAGGCGTGGGAGGACGGGACTGTGAGGCGTGGGGGAGGGCGGTGAGGTGGGGAGGACGGGGGGGTGAGGCAGGGATGACGATGAGGTGGGGGGACTGTGAGGTGGGGGGGACAGGGGGACGGTGAGGTGGGGAGGACGGTGAGGATGGTGAGGTGGGGGGGACAGGGGGACGGTGAGGTGGAGGGGATGGTGAGGTGGGGGGGACGGTGAGGTGGGGAGGATGGGGGGACGGGGGGGACGGTGAGGACGGGGGAGGCAGAGAGAGACTCACTCGTTGTGTTTCTCAGACCTCGTCCTGCTCGACGACGACCTCAACCTCAAAGCCACCTTCATTTCTGGAGAAGAGGTGTGGAAGAAAGCACCATAGAAGAAGAGGAAGAGGCCTGCAGATGGAAACAGCTGGGAGCCGCGGTGCCTTCAGGGGACGCTGTAAAACACTCAACCACCGATGTATTGATTGTTTGCGATCTGATTTTTGTTTGGTAGTCGATGACGAATGAATCCACCTTCCTTCCTTCTTCAGCGTTTCAGTTGTTCTTCATGATTATGCTGCTTTTACGGGAAGGACACCTGATGCATAACGACAGATGTATGCAGATGTTCGGTCTGTATCATATTCAGAACATGTGGGCGGATTCCACATCTGGGAAACAAACGTCTGAAAGTTCTGTTTCATCCATGATGGTTTTAACCTCGCGGACCGCTGACGATTCGTTTGACTCACTTTCGCTTCACGATCTTTTATCTTATCTTTATGTGAGACGACTTTCTGACTGATTAAGTGTAATTAATTGCATTTTATACAGAGAAACCTTTTGGTATTAAACAACATCAACTTTCACTGGCTGAACTTGTTTTATTGTATGATGTTTGTGGGATTTGTTATCTGTAGTTTTTGATTGATTTAGTGTTTTTTTTTATAGTGGTTAATAATCACTCAGTTCAAAGATCTCTGAAAGACTTTATTAACTTGAAACGAGGGGCCACTGCTTTGGAACTATTGCATTTTTTGAACATAATATAATATATATATTTATATATATTTCCCCCTCTACTCCACATACGTGATTGGAGGATCATTCAGGAGCCGGTTTAGTCATGATTTGTGTTTCCGGTGGCAGTGGGACGTCTGAACCTTCACGCTGTTAAAGACGTGTAAAACACGTGTTATGCTGATGTTGAACAGCTTGGAGCTCATTTATGAATCTGGAATATTATTGATTCTGTCTTTGTAGTTTGTCTCATTCTGTTTAAAATATGAAGACATTTCATCTTGTGTCTCCTTAAATACGTTACAGGTAGAATGTGACATCATACAACAGTGATGAGGAGGAGGAGGCTCAGCCGAGGAAGGTGGAGATGAAGACGCTGGTGTCCAGGTTGAGGGTCGCGTGCCACCAGCGGTCAGGGAAGTACAGCACCTGATGGAGGACACCAGCTTGTTAGGACCTGTGTCTTCATTCCGTCCCCACAGTCCCATCGCTCCCATGGACTGCTTTTCTATAAGGTCCTTCATGGTCCTTACAGGTCCTATAAGGACCATACGTCATCGTCTAGCCTTGTTGAGGGTGGTTATTTCCCAATAGAAACATCTTCTAAACTTGGTCTTTAGCTTCTTAAGAATCTAAACACGCCGCCGTGTTTACATCCACGTGTACTCATTTCTCCCCTCTCTGTGTACAAAAACACAGAATATCGCCGTAAAAACATCCCAGTAACATATTACATCACATCACATGTCATCTATCTGACGCTTTTATCCAAAGCGACTTACAATAAGAACATTTCAACCATAAGGACACAAACTCAGAAGAACAAGAAACAAGCTGTGATTTCCTCAAATAAGCCGATGTACAACTTGCTGTAGATAAGAACCATTATAAGTCCAATGTAAGTGCTGCAGTTAGTTAGTGTGTTAGTGGAGGTAGAGTCTGAAGAGGTGTGTCTTTAGTCTGAAGATGTGAAGGCTCTCTGTGGTCCTGATGTCTTCAGACCTCCTTCCACCATTTAGGAGCAGGACAGCAAAGAGTGGAGATCTAGTCGAGTGTTTTGCTCTCAGTTTACCTCTCCAGGTGAGATGGTGCACTCCAGCGGCGCCTCGCCCTCCGGCAGGTGGGGGTAGGTCTCCGTCACCCAGGACAGGGTGGTGCGGTTTGGGTGGAAGTGCGGCTCCTGGTCCGGCGGGTAGAGGAACCAGCGCTGTGAGAACCACAACCAGAAGCGGGTCACTCACTGAGACCCAGAGACCGAACACCCAAGGGGGGTCCTCACCTTCCGCCCGTAGACCACCTCAGAGAACCCGGGGCCGTGCCAGTGGAAGGGAACGCCGGATCCAGGACCTGCAGACCGTCACGTTCAGAACCAACAAGCTTTTGAAAACAAACCACCAGTTTGAAACTTACAAAGACGACTACACTCGATTTAAATGATCTCTAGAAAAGACAAAACTGCCAGAAAAAGATTCTGTATTAATATCGGAAATATCTTAATGATTATGTAATGTTTTTGTTTATTTAACAATGTAACTATAGAGTTTGAGGAAGACGTTTTTAGGAGCTGAGGTTCAACCTCAAGATGTCCGTTATAAACCTGAACACAGCGGGTTGGAAGTTACAACTTAAAAAGAGGTAGAAGTGTTTATTAATATTAGTGGTTAAACTGGGAATCGAACCTGCGATGCCGAAGCTGTACGCCCGGCTGGTGTTTGGCAGAACGTACGGCGGAAACTCGTACTGGTCGAAGAGACGCTGCCACTCCGTCACGTTGTTGTCCCCGAAGAAGTACAGAGTCTCTGTGGGGGTTTATATACAGAGAAAAGAACATGTAGTTATAGTAGGTATGTATTTATAGTACATGTTATATACATATATATATATAACATGTAGTTATAGTACATGTTATATATATATATATGTATATAACATGTAGTTATAGTACATGTTATATACATATATATATAACATGTAGTTATAGTACATGTTATATACATATATATATATAACATGTAGTTATAGTACATGTTATATACATATATATATATAACATGTAGTTATAGTACATGTTATATATATATATATATATATAACATGTAGTTATAGTACATGTTATATATATATAACATGTAGTTATAGTACATGTTATATACATATATATAATATAATAAATAAAAACAAATTGAAGCAGATTGGACCTTCAAAGCGTGTTCGAACTCACCGCTGCCGAGGGCGTCCGCCGCCTGCGGCCTCAGCCACGCGTCCAGGTACTCCCGCAGAGGGACGTCCACTGGAAGACGAGAGACGGTTCAAACCATAAGACCATTAAACCAGGATCCCAATAACAAATACCAGTACTGAACACCAGTCCCAGCACCCGTTCACCTTTCCGGTAGGAGTGCGTGTTGGCCGTGCTGAGACGAACTCGCCGCTCGCCGTATTCTTCCAGTAAACTGGACCTGGAGCACAGCGACCTGAATCGCTGCAAACGCACATCAGTGTACTTGTACATCATGGTGAAGAGATGAAGGGGTGAAGTGGTGATGTGGTGAAGAGATGATGAGATGAAGGGGTGAAGAGATGATGAGATGACGTGGTGAAGAGATGAAGTGGTGATGAGATGAAGGGGTGAAGAAATTAAGTGATGATGAGATGAAGGTGTGAAGAGATGAAGGTGTGAAGAGATGAAGTGGTGAAGAGATGAAGTGGTGAAGTGATGATGAGATGAAGTGGTGAGATGAAGAGGTGATGAGATGAAGGGGTGGAGTGGTGAAGTGGTGAAGAGATGAAGGTGTGAAGAGATGAAGTGGTGAAGCGATGAAGAGGTGAAGAGATGAAGGGGTGAAGTGGTGAAGAAATGAAGTGGTGAAGAGATGAAGTGGTGAAGTGGTGAAGAGATGAAGTGGTGAAGAGATGAAGTGGTGATGAGATGAAGTGGTGAAGAAATGAAGTGGTGAAGAGATGAAGTGGTGAAGAAATGAAGTGGTGAAGAGATGAAGTGGTGAAGTGGTGAAGAGATGAAGTGGTGAAGAGATGAAGTGGTGATGAGATGAAGTGGTGAAGAGATGAAGTGGTGAAGTGGTGAAGAGATGAAGTGGTGATGAGATGAAGTGGTGAAGGTACCGTATTGTCAGTCACATGTCTGAGGATCACCGGCCTTCTGAACGCGTATCTGAAGGAACGACATAAAGGAAACTTTAGGATTCTGGTTTCTGAATAATATTAAAATATTAATATACAGTCAAAGTTTTGACAGATGAAGTAAGTGTCCAAAGATTTGACACCGCTGAACCTCTCAATGAAGTGTTGATGAGAGACAGACGAGCCGTCCAACACGTCGATGTTACAGAGACCTTCATCCTGCAGCCTGAACTCTGAGTTCAGTGACCTGAACACAGGAGATTTCAGCGTCAACGTCTATGCATAAATGTACCTGCATGCATGCCACATGCATGTATGCATGTAGGGATGCATGTAGGGATACATGTATGCATGTAGGGATGCATGTAGGGATACATGTATGCATGCATGCACCAAACACTGTGCAGAGGAAAACTGCTAATGAGTTCTGTACAAAACATCATTTACCGTTTTCCTAATTTTAGCTTTGGGTCAAATTAGAGTGTATTCATAGAAACTTTACTTAACGTTTTGTTTAATAATTGAGCAGTTGTCATACACATTTGAAGTTCATTCCCATTCACGGACAAACGTTAAATGGAGCCCGTTTTAACCTCCGGTTGAGCCTCTGAAGCTGAGCCGCGTTATGCAAGTTGAATATCCGCGTTAAAACAATCCTGCAGACAGACAGACGGCATGTGTGAGATAACTCCCCCGGGGTGTCCGGGCGGTGTGAGCCCGGGGTTCGGCACTCACCAGCCGCCTCCGTCACGAGGCGGTTCCGCTGCCTTCAGGCCGACGAACCATAACAGAACCAGCTGAGTACAAGTGGTTAGAAGAGACGCCTTGCGGTCCATTCAGAACTGTGGAGCCCAAAACGTGGATTCACGTCTCTGAGAATCGAAAACGAACTGAGAGTCCACTTCCGGTCGGAGAGCCAATCAGAGACCACCACATTCTACTGGCTGCATGCTGCGTTCAGGCCACGTCGGAATTATGAGACACACCGTATAACTGTGTTATCACAACGTGCAGCTGCTTGTACCTCACATGTCAGAGCGAAGTATTGTATATATGCTACGTAGAAGTGAAAATGAAAGTTACCATAGTTACATATCATTAAAATATGTTCAATGATTATGTTTATGTTATTATAAGAGCTGTTTAAACACGTTTATATTAGTAACAGCTGTCAGATGAATGCACAATATATATATAGAAGTACAATACTTCTCTCTGAAATGCCGGGGAAGGTGACAATGCAAGTATCTCAAAATTGTACCTCAGTACAATATGTTGTGTTTAATTGTGGGTAAACATGTTTAATAATGTGATCTTCTCAATGCAGTACTTTCATAGAGTTGTGTTAATACTTTTACCCGTTGTCACGTCCTGGCTCTTTGGGCCGTGACAGGATTGGAGTTGCACTGTTTAAAGAGCTTCAAGATGTTCTTTATTAAACATAAGACAATGAAAAACGCACAAACATTCCAGATGGGACGTGAAGGTCAGTATTATCCGTTGGAGGTGCATGAGGGAAGAGGGTGAGAGGCGAGTGCTGTCATGGACGTCTAACTAAAAGGAAACAGGAGTCAACGCGCCGTCTGCTGGATGGAGAAGAGAGAGAATGAACCAACGCTGGGTTTTCTCATCTCAGGGAGCCTCCAACCACCAAACGCAGCCCACCAACCTAAATCCCACTGGGGGGCTGCTGCCGGCACAGCAGGGGTCCCCACACGCGTATCTGAACACCTCCTTTACTTTCTACTCTCATTACACCTTCACAAAGAATTCTGCTGGTTCAGAAGATGTTTTTTAATGTATTTCAAATATTGAATGTACATTTAAGTTGGAATGTGTAGCGTTACATTCAAGACAAACAAATCCTTACTGTTAATACTTGTAAACATCATTTGTACTTCATGTGTTCATGATTAAAAAGAGATACACGATAATCAATAATGAATAAAGAGGTAATAATGTCATTAAAAACATAAATCGTTACCGTTACTCTTCATCACAGGTTCATGACTTCTACAATTAGGTTAGTGCTTATCAATTTGCTTCTGCTAATACGTCCTTTATAAAATCACAATGAAGGATATTATATATACATACGATTGCTGTTTATTGAGATAAATCATTTTTTAAAAGTAGTTTTAAATAGAAAAGAATCCAATAATCCCATTGATCAGATTTCTAGTCATGTCAGTCTGGGCCGTCACTAGTCCAGCACCACCAGCGAGAACAGGACCGGCAGCAGCGACAGCAGCAGCGCCACCGACAGGGAGGCGGCGGCGGGGGTCCCGGATGTGGTCCCGTTCCCCATGAAGACCACGAAGCCCGTCTGGTTGGTTCCGGTCTGGCTGTTGATCCAGGTCTGGTACCGGGACACGCGCGCGTAGACCCCGGGGAACCCTGCCAGCGCGCACTGATTCCCGAAGCTCACCACGCCGGCCTGGACCCACCTGGATCCGTTTTTACTCACCAGCGGGCCGCCCGAGTCTCCCTGAGGGGGGGCAGAGGTCAGAACACCACCAGCACACAAGTACGTCTAATGACGGACGTTTGTTTGTCATCATTTCACAACAATATAACAAATAAAATGGGTTACTGAGACCTAAAGCGATTAAGACACGATCATTTGCTCTGTTAAGATTAGTAAAATATTGACAGAAGGCGTCGTCGTGACTAACCGATGATCTACAGGTGTCATGGCGTGACGGAGGAGACTCACCTGACAGGAGTCCCGCCCCCCGGCGTCGGCTCCGGCACAGACCATGTTGCTGGTTATGGATCCGTAGGCGGCGTTGCAGCGACTGTTGGACACAACGGGGACTTGAACCTCCTGAAGACGCTGAGGGAACGGGAGAGGAACTGGAGGCACAAACATCATCATCAGAGGTTCGTGTTGTATCCGACTACAAACACTCACCATTCACAACTTAAAAAATATTTCCCAGATGAAAGAAGTATTTTTAAGGGGTACATGGCTAAACAAAGGTTGAGAACCACTGCACTACGCTGCCCAAAATAGTCCCCATTGACCTCAGTGAATCCTCCTGTTGCTGTGAACGAGGACGAAAAGAAAGCAGCTGTTTGGAGGCCCGACGGCTCCACTCTGACTCAACAGGTTTCAAAGGAGCTATTCTGAGTATTTCTGTTCCATCACCGGTGAGTCACCAGGACACGAAACACCAACTGACTCCATGTCGATGATATATTCATACAGAGACGGGGACTCAGTCACGCTTATGCTGTTTAGTGTAGTCGTGATATCGGCATCATTTACCCTGGTTGGTCCTCTAGAAAAGTACATCGATACACACAGTACAACATATGTAAACGCAGTCAACGGATCCTGGACCTACTGGATGAGACAAAGACGAATCATGTCCAAACATTTTTCATTTAAAACAGCCCCTCTTTACCTGCTCTGTCTTTAAACGCTAAGAACACAAACTGAAGTACTATTGGCAGTACTCTCACCGTCTGACCCGATGGTTCCCCACCCGGTGACCCAGCAGGACGTCCCGGCCGAGAACTCGCTCCCCTCTGCCGCGAGGCACACCGGCTGGATGTAGTTGGTGAAGGTCACAGGCGAGGACAGGCGCAAGAGCGCGATGTCGTTGTCGTTGGTCTGCGAGCTGTAGCCCGGATGTCTGATGACCTGAGAGACGGCGCGGGACACCTCGTTGAGGTTGAACAGCTGCTGGCTGTCCCGGCCGAGGTACACGATGAGACCGGAAGGACTGGTGCTGCAGGACGGAGCGGAGGCCGCGCGAAGGTGTTTAGTAAAGGTGCACACTGTCATCACACTGGATACATTTTGGGGAGGGGAGGCGGCTAGCGCAGCTCACCTGGAGAAGCAGTGGGCGGCGCTCAGCACCCATTGGCTGTTGATCAGCGAGCCGCCACAGAAGTGTCCGAAGGACCGGTGCAGGCTGACCTGCCACGGCCAGGAGCCGGCGGGCGCGTTCTCCCCGCCCACGATGCGGTTGTTGCGCGGTGCCAAGCCACAGACTGACGTTTCAAACGAGAGTAGCGTAGCTTAGCGTAACGACTGGAAGCGGTTGCAAACAGCTAGCGTGGCAATTTAAAGTGTTTCTTGTTCGGTTTTAACACAGACAGAAATGCAGAAAGCTGCTTTTATGGATCATTAGATCACATTGTCACTTATGTTTTAAATGAATAATGTCATATTGACTAAAGGGGGTCGCAGGTACGAGGACTCTACTCACCATCCGGCTGTGCGTCGCTTCCTGCTGAAGACAAACGTAATATGTGATCATCATCAACTCATCTGGATTCATTTCTCAGAATGTTCATTCATACAAAACTTGTTCCACCAAATGTCTGATTATTTTCTGTCAACTCACTTTGTAAAGTAAGTGAAATAGAAATACTCACGTGAAGTACTGTACCTCTAAATATTCATACAGTACATGAACGTGTTTACTTCCCTCCGTGTTCAGCTAATTACAGAGACGGTTTTACTGTTATTTAATTGTAATAACTTCCCTTCTGGTTTGTACATTCACTCATATAAGTCATGGAGAACAGGTTTGACTGGTTACCCGGCGGCACGCGACTCTCAGTCAAACTGGCTCTACTGGATCTTCATGTTGAGAGAAACATTTTCATCAGGTGACCTTTTCTTTAAGATTCTTTGTACTTTTGTGTTTTATTCTTCTAGAAAGGACGGTTTACTAAACCGATGTAGACACATCATTCTGCGTTCAGGGTTAAGGTTAGGGTTAAGGTTACCCTAACCTTAACCCTTAACCCATATTCATGGGTACGAACGCTGAACTCAGAATGATGTGTTTCTATGTGTTTACATCGGTTTAGTAAACCGTCCTTTCTAGAAGAATAAAACACAAAAGTACAAAGCGCCGTACACAGGAGGCCTCATCACACACCTGCCTGATGGACTCACCTGTGAGAAGCAGCAGCAACGCTCCAAAAACCAGCAGCTCCTTCTCCATCGTGTGTGTGTGTCTGTGTGTGTGTGTGAGGAGCTCCACGGGAGACCAGGGGTGTGTGGCTTGTGAGGCGATGCCTCGAATACCAAACACGCCCTTCTGCCCACACACACACACACACATCACCACGCACACACACACACATCACCACACACACACACACACACACACACATCACCACGCACACACACACACATCACCACACACACACACACACACACATCACCACGCACACACACACACATCACCACGCACACACACACACATCACCACACACACACACACACACACACACATCACCACGCACACACACACACATCACCACACACACACACACACACACACATCACCACGCACACACACACACATCACCACACACACACACACACACACACACATCACCACGCACACACACACACATCACCACGCACACATCACCACACACACACATCACCACACACACATCACCACACACACACATCACCACACGCACACATCACCACACACACATCACCACACGCACATCACCACACACACATCACCACAAACACACCACCACACACACATCACCACACACACACCACCACACACACATCACCACACACGCACATATCACCACACACACACACATCACCACGCACACACCACCACACACACATCACCACACACACATCACCACACACACACCACCACACACACATCACCACACACACACCACCACACACACATCACCACACACACACACATCACCACACACACATCACCACACACACACCACCACACACACATCACCACACACACACACATCACCACACACACATCACCACACACACATCACCACACACACACACCACCACACACACATCACCACACACACATCACCACACGCACACACATCACCACACACACATCACCACACACACATCACCACACGCACACACATCACCACGCACACACACACACATCACCACGCACACACACACACATCACCACACACACACACACACACACACACATCACCACGCACACACACACACATCACCACACACACACACACACACACATCACCACGCACACACACACACATCACCACGCACACACACACACATCACCACACACACACACACACACACACACATCACCACGCACACACACACACATCACCACACACACACACACACACACACATCACCACGCACACACACACACATCACCACACACACACACACACACACACACATCACCACGCACACACACACACATCACCACGCACACATCACCACACACACACATCACCACACACACATCACCACACACACACATCACCACACGCACACATCACCACACACACATCACCACACGCACATCACCACACACACATCACCACAAACACACCACCACACACACATCACCACACACACACCACCACACACACATCACCACACACGCACATATCACCACACACACACACATCACCACGCACACACCACCACACACACATCACCACACACACATCACCACACACACACCACCACACACACATCACCACACACACACCACCACACACACATCACCACACACACACACATCACCACACACACATCACCACACACACACCACCACACACACATCACCACACACACACACATCACCACACACACATCACCACACACACATCACCACACACACACACCACCACACACACATCACCACACACACATCACCACACGCACACACATCACCACACACACATCACCACACACACATCACCACACGCACACACATCACCACGCACACACACACACATCACCACGCACACACACACACATCACCACACACACACACACACACACACACATCACCACGCACACACACACACATCACCACACACACACACACACACACATCACCACGCACACACACACACATCACCACGCACACACACACACATCACCACACACACACACACACACACACACATCACCACGCACACACACACACATCACCACACACACACACACACACACACATCACCACGCACACACACACACATCACCACACACACACACACACACACACACATCACCACGCACACACACACACATCACCACGCACACATCACCACACACACACATCACCACACACACATCACCACACACACACATCACCACACGCACACATCACCACACACACATCACCACACGCACATCACCACACACACATCACCACAAACACACCACCACACACACATCACCACACACACACCACCACACACACATCACCACACACGCACATATCACCACACACACACACATCACCACGCACACACCACCACACACACATCACCACACACACATCACCACACACACACCACCACACACACATCACCACACACACACCACCACACACACATCACCACACACACACACATCACCACACACACATCACCACACACACATCACCACACACGCACATCACCACACACACACACACCACCACACACACATCACCACACACACACACCACCACACACACATCACCACACACACATCACCACACGCACACACATCACCACACACACATCACCACACACACACCACCACACACACATCACCACACACACACATCACCACACACGCACATCACCACACACGCACATCACCACACACACACATCACCACACACACACGTCACCACACGCACACACCACCACACACGCACATATCACCACACACACACACATCACCACGCACACACGTCACCACACGCACACGTCACCACACACACATCACCACACGCACACATCACCACCACACACACATCACCACACACACATCACCACACACACACCACCACACACACATCACCACCACACACACATCACCACACACACATCACCACACACACACCACCACACACACATCACCACCACACACACATCACCACACACACATCACCACACACACACCACCACACACACATCACCACACATGCACATATCACCACACACACACACATCACCACACACACATCACCACACACACACATATCACCACACACACACACATCACCACGCACACACGTCACCACACGCACACGTCACCACACACACATCACCACACGCACACATCACCACACACACACCACCACACACACATCACCACACATGCACATATCACCACACACACACACATCACCACGCACACACATCACCACACACACACACACACACATCACCACACGCACACGTCACCACACACACATCACCACACACGCACATATCACGACACACACACACATCACCACGCACACACCACCACACACACATCACCACACACACACACACACACACACACACATCACCACGCACACACACACCACCACACACACACACACACCACCACGCACACATCACCACACACACATCACCACGCACACATCACCACGCACACACACATCACCACGCACACATCACCACGCACACACACATCACCACGCACACACACATCACCACACATCACTACACACACACATCACCACACACACACATGTGGTGGGAGTTAGTGTTAGTTAGTCAGTCAGTTAGTGTTAGTTAGTTGGTTAGTTAGTTAGTGGAAAATGTCCTTGTGAGAAATCTAAAGCATTTTAAGCTCGTCTGTGCGGATCAGCTGACCGAGCTTCTGGAGTAAAGCTTCAATACACATCAGAGAGTTTGTGTGCTTCAATCAGAGGGAGCGTCACCTTCGACGTGTCCATCCTGACCATTGAGGACATCGGGCAGAACAAGAGGGCCTTGAAGAGGCTGCGCACGGCGTGCGAGAGGGCCAAGAGGACATTGTCCTCCAGCTCGCAGGCCAGCATCGAGATGGACTCTCTGTTCGAGGGTGTGGACTTCTTCTACACCTCCGTCACCAGGGCCCGATGGCCCGATGGAGGAGGAGCTGTGCTCTGACCTCTTCCGGTCTGAACGACGCCAAGATGGACAAAGCGCAGATCCACAATGTGGTCCTGGTCAGGGGGTCCACCCGCATCCCCAAGATCCAAAAGCTGCTGCAGGACTTCTTCAACGGCGAGGAGCTGAACAAGAGCATCAACCCCGACGAGGTGGCGGCCTGCCGCTGGTGGACGTGGTGCCTGTTCATGGGGCTGGAGATGGCCGGAGGAGTCATGACGTCGCTGATCAAATGCAACACAACGATCCCCATGAAGCAGACCCAGGTCTTCTCCACCCACGCCGACTACCAGCCGGGGGTCCTCATGCAGGTCTACGAAGGGGAGCGCGCCATGACCGAGGACAACCTGCTGGGCAAGTTTGATTTGACAGGAATCCCGCCGGCCCCGCGGGGCGTCCCGCTGATCGAGGTCACCTTCGACGTGGACGCCAATAGCATCTTAAAGGTGTCGGCGGTGGACAAGAGCACCGACAAGGAGAACAAGATCACCATCACCAACGACAAGCAAGAGATCGTGAGGATGCTGCGGGACGCCGACAAATACAAGGCCGAGGACGACCTCCAGAGGGACAGGCTTCTTTTTATAGTCCTTATTATCCCCATTTCGTCTCTGCCTTCCTGGACAATAAGAACGAAACATTGATGAGATATTGTAATGTGCCTCTGTTCAGGATGAATGTGTCCATTCTGTGACAACACTACAGAACATTGTTTCATTTTGCTTGCTTGTATATTTTTTATCTTATTTTATTCCTATATTGCACCAATTCACCAACTCAAATTCCTCTATGCGTAACATGTGTGACAATGACTGGGATTGTTGAAGAATTAAAAATACATAAAATGACTTATTTTATATATGTTTATTGTACGGTCACTTTTTCTTTTACTTTATGTTTAATGGCTTCATTAATTTAAGGGAATTGCAATATTGTCCAAATAAGAAGCTTTATTATTTAGACTTTAAAAGTAAATTAATGATGTGTATATAGTGTGTGTGGGTTTATATGTGTATTAATTCTCAACATTATCAAATCCAACCGACGTTTTTTTTGAAAAAGGAAAATTTAGAATCGAGTCGTCGCGCCTTTGCACCAGATTATTAGTTATGTAGGTCGATGTATTTTTACTCTTTATTTGTGAAGCGGAAATGGAGCAAACCACCTTCCGGTCACCGCTCGAGTCCCGTGCCATCTTGTATTTAGCAAAGAACAAAAACGGCGTGAGAAACGAGCCCGACATCGGGGAGGGGCGCGGGTTTTGAGTCGTATTTTGAGTGGTTTTGTTTAATAAGAGGTCCGGTGTTACGGGACAGTTATGCTCGGAATCGCGGCACCGCGGAGAAACATCAGCCACACCCTGGAGAACAGCTAACGTTAGCTCCGGAGCTATCGAAGCTAAGCTAGCCAATTAGCTAAAGCTAGTACCGAACCAGCTAAACCAGCGCCTAAACCGTCGATCAATTTCACAATTGGCACTCGAGCTGAAAATGGAGCGGACGTCGTGTTGATCATCGGCTGACGGAGGAGACGCGGGCTATGAGGACAGAGGCTCGGTAGCTTGGCTGCTAACCGTTTGTGTTTCGTTCCCGCAGCGGAACCACAATAAGCCGCGGTGAGTAATGCTACATTTGGATAGCTTGCCGCTACGCCAGCTAACCTGCTTAGCTGTTCCAGGGGGTCCGAACTCGGGTCCGGGAGACGCGCAGGGGTCTCTGATTGTTTTGTCCTTCACTGAAATGAGACCTAGTTTAGAAAGACGTTGATGCGGATCGATTTGATTGATTATGTCATATTGGTGGTTATCTAACCGTAGCCGCGGTTAGTTTGTAAGGTAGCGACAGTAATGCTGTAAATACCACATTATAATAATACCAACTAAAGTTACCGTTAAATGTTCCTTATGTAATGGTACAAGTACCACACTATAAGCAGAGTACTGTTATTAGTGCTGTTATACTATGACACAGTAACAAACTAGCATAGTATTAATATAGTTCGGTACTTTTACTACAGGAACATTTAACTGTAACACCGTATTAATATGATATGTTACGTGTAGTTTAATCTAATTTTAAAATGTACTTTCTGTTATAGTACTATCACCACATTAAACATGTTGTAAAATGTTTCTATGTTATATAGTATAGAGTATATTTAGTCCATCTATGTATTCATATAAAAGCAGTATTTTACTGACATTTTTACCGTTTATGATGAAAATAGTTTTTCATGTTTCTTGTGCAAAAACATCTTTAGTAGTAAATGGTTAATGATTAGTAACTATTAACTAAGTTATGCCTGAGGTGTAGTTGAAGAAAACATAAATCAGATTTTGTGTAAAGATGCATAACTTTCCTCGTTTACGTTCTCTTTGTCTTCACCAACATGAAGCATTAACACGTTAATAAACCACACTGATCCGAGCGTAGTACCACATCAGGTGTCTTCAGCGCCGTGCAGCGTCCATCCATCCGTCTGCAAACCGCTTATCCTGCACACGGGGTCACGGGGGGGCTGGAGTCCATCCCAGCCAACTTCAGGTGATAGACGGGGTTCAACAATACAACACGGGGAGAACATGCAGACTCCACACAGAAAGGCCTCTGGGCCGAGTCGAACCCAGGACCTTCTTGCTGTGAGGCGACAGTGCTGACCACCACGCCCCCGTGCCGCCCCGCCCTGCAGTGTCCCTGATAAAACGCATTCATTGTCATCGGGACATTTTGATATGAGCGTTAAACGTCTATTATTCTTGATTGTGAACTTGCGTCCCTTTAGTCTGGAGGAGTTGGTTACAGTTAGTGAGACGCTAACACTCCGAAGCATCAACCGGTCTCCTCAGTCCCTCGCCAAAGGTCTCATGCTGGATTCGGGTCCAAACCAAATATGTGAGTTGGAGGTTTTTCCCTCATAGGATTCTTCGGGAACTTACTTCCTCCTGTGGAGAGCTGCTTCTTTTCCGTGGAAAATGACAAGAAATAGAAACGAGAAACCGGCGAATGGTGACAAACCACGATGCATCTTAAAGTCCATTTAGACTCTTCTGTGGATACAAAATCATACTGACTAGACGTGACAAGAACGTAAACACGGTTATGACATTAATCAGAAAAAACACAGGTTTCATTTCATGATCATCGCGCGATTATCAATGAGATACAGAGATGCGCGCGGAGCAGAAACCGCTTCAGCTCGTCGCCGAGCCGACGTAGAGGAAAGCGCAGCCAGCAGCGCTTGTGAGTCACATGACGCAGGCAGAGGCGTCTGGTCGACTAGTCGTCCAAGGTGTGCGAGCGGGGGGGCGGGCGCTGCGGCCGACGGGGAGGTTGAAGAGGAACCGGAGTCGCAATTTTTAAAAAAAAAAGGGTGAGGAATTGGATGTGTGGCGGGAGTGCGTTACTAAAGACTGAAAGGAGTCACTGTCACGCTCAATGCGTGATAGCGAGAGCCCTGAAAGTCTGTCAATGGCAAAAGATGCAAAGTCGACGTAACGTGGCACAGGAGCACCACCTGAGGAACATAACAAGCCTCCAGCAGCTCTGCTACAGCTGTTTACTGGTCATCCAGCTGATCAAGCTAGCGTTAGCTCGCTTATAACAGCAGTAAAGCAGTTAGCAAGACTAAGACACGTTTCTATTTACTCGCCGCTTTTGGTTGGTCTGTTGTCTTGTATATATTTCGTGCTTTGTCCCATATCGGTTATTGTTGACAAATATATTTGTGTGTGTTGTACTTTTTAATGCGTCATATACGGTAGTCCAGTGCGCATATACTGTGGGTTATACGGTAGTTGATGTTATGTTCAAGGAACAACCTGTACTTTCTGAAGTATTTTTGCAATGTGACTTTGAAGTTCTGTTTTAGAATAAAGGGTTGGAATTTAAAGCTTTTTAATGCTGTTTTTGTTATCCGATTCATCGATTGATCAAAGAAATAATCAACCGATTAATCGATTATCAAAATAATCGTTTGTTTCAAAATATTTAAAATGAAGAATCAAATGTTTAGGCTTCATTTTGGTGAATCTTACTGCATTTGTCGCACTTGATGCGTTCAAGGGCCATTGGAGAAATGAAAATGTGACCATGTTCCCAATGACCAAACTCCGAAGCACAGTTGGAGTTTGGGCTCCTTGTTGTTGGTCCTCTCTACGTGTTGTTTCCCTCCTCGCAGCCAACGGTAGCTGCAGGCCTCCTCGCCTCCCGTTGGACGCACAACTAAACGTCTGCGAAGGAGCGCTGGGTCCCCTGGTCCAGGGAATGAGAAAGGAGGAGCCTGAAGGTTCTGCTCCATTAACTCCGTCACAGGGTGGTGGAGTTGCGTGTGTCCGGTTCGATGGTCTGACTCCTCCGTGTGTGTGTGTGTTCATGTCGCTTGATGCTCTCTCACCCTCTTATCCGGGGTCGGGTCGCGGGGGCAACAGCTCCAGCAGTACAGATGAGTATCGTTTGGGGGGTTTTTGATACCGATGTCGAAACCGATACTTAAAAGCATATTGTTTATCTACTTTGTGACAGAATTGATTATTTCTATATTTAGTTAACAATTTGCTGCGTAAAATGAAGACGGGAAAAAAAAAATCAAACAATCTGCCATCATTTGCGTGAGGAAACACCGAAGGAACAACGGTACGGCACCGGTTCTCGGTACCCATCACTATTCAACAGGGGACCCCAGACGTCGGTTCCCAGGCCTCCTCTATCAACTCGATCCGGGGGCCCAAAGTGCTCCCAGTCTGCTGATTGAATCTCTCACACAGTCCCTGTGCCCAGAGGGTGAAGGTAGGACATAGATTGACCTGAAGATGCCACTACGCCTCATGTCCTGTCCATCCAAAGCACAAAGCGGATTGACACGGTGAAGACAGCTCTGGCTTTGTGCATATGGGGCGAAGGCCCCCCCCCCCCCCCACCCCGTACTCTCACCGAACCCCCCACAGTATCTTTGGTACTTGAACTAAATCATTTAGACTGACGTCACTAATTTGACATAAAATGAGGTCTGAGACCTCTTCAACAAAACATGTGACATATTTGAGGGAACGACGTCTGAAGTACATTCGGTCCAGCCAAAACGCAACCGTGAATAGCTGAAGCCCGTCGGTGGGGGGGCTTTGTGGGAACTGGCTGCCATTTTGTCTGTGAGAGGACGCCTACGTCTCTGCTCCTCTCAGGTGGGAGATGAAGACTTTCCTCGGCGGGGACGTCGCGTAGCAGAAGACAAGTCCATACAGGGATGAGACGTCTTGGTGTTTCTCCTTTCGCTCTGAACAGCAGAATAAATTAAACCAGATAGGACCGGACGTTGGAGGGGAAACTTTACAGTGTGATGTCAGCGTCGTACTGTGATGGGGGTCGGTACTGATGACATCACTTGTTTCACTTATGGAATCTTTCAGTCCCCATGTAAAGTATTTCCCATCTGAACACTTGAGCAGAGGATAATGTGTTTGTCACAAATGTTAGGTGTCAGATTGCCCACTGACCTTTAACCTGAGTGCCCCCCCCCTCTCCCCACAGGCCCTGGCCATGCCCTCGAGTGCACGGGCGGGCAACCTAAAAGACCCCGAAGTGGCAGACCTCTTCTGCAAAGACGATCCGGAGAAGCTGTTCGCTGACCTCCGTGAGATCGGACATGGCAGCTTCGGAGCCGTTTACTTTGTGAGTGTGTGTGTGTGTGTGTGTGTGTGTGTGTGTGTGCGCGTGTGCGCACTCATGGCCGCCCTCCGAGGACACTTCTGTTTTCTCTGAAATGTCTCTTAGAAATAGAACATCTGACTTCTGTTGTCCATTGAGAAGGAGAGACATGTCTTGTCTGTCTTTTGTCTCCTCCAAGTGGTCTTTAGATTCCCATGCGCTCCTTAGTCGCACGTGTAGCTGTGTGGATGCTGCCGATGTGCCCTTGAGCAAGGCCAGTGGCTAAATGCTGGTCAACCCGAGGGTCTCATGTTCTGATCAGCTGAGCTTCTGTCGCCTCGCAGGCCCGAGATGTTCGCAACAATGAGGTGGTGGCCATCAAGAAGATGTCGTACAGCGGCAAGCAGACCAACGAGGTAACAAAGTCCCTCTTTAACTCCTCTGGGAGTTTAGTCAGACACCAGTTCTTGTTAACCGCATGCTGTCATTTACCTCCTCTGAATTGTGGGTAGATATGAAGGCGTGACATCATCCACACCGTTCCTCTCCTCTGAGGGAGTCTCTCCCTATTCATATATATTATTGATGTGTCTGTGTGTCTCCTGTGCAGAAATGGCAGGACATCATCAAAGAGGTGAAGTTCCTGCAGAAGCTGCGCCACCCGAACACCATCGAGTACCGAGGATGTTACCTGAAGGAGCACACGGCATGGGTACGCCTACCTCCATCTTTGTTCCTGGGTCAGGAAGCTCAGCCTCTGATTGGTCCTCACAGCTGCTCACTGATTGGTTACTAATTTCATATCTCAGAGAGATAAAGTACTTTTTACTCGAACCGTGAACATAAACGAGATTAATGCAACAAAATATTTAACGTAGTTAACGAAAGGATGGAGCGTTTTGCATTGGCAGTAAAACAAACAGGCGCGACGTACAGCAGAGATCTGTGCAGAGGAACTACTCCACGAGTCAGAAGGGGGGCGAGCGTCAAACGGACCACTTAGAGCACTGCTATGCTAAGCTAGCTGCTAGGCTACTTCCAACTCAAAATCATAACGTTCCGTGTGCCCAAAAAGGCCGTGGTTTGAAAACGTAGAATATAGAATATTTTAACGCAACTTTGTTTCCTTCTAGTGTGCTTTGACCTCTGACCCCTAAAGCCGCCGCGTGCTGCATTCAGTTGGGTGCAGAGAGCTTTTTGTCTGGGGGGAAACACAATGACGCATGAATACATCGTCCCCGTAGTTCACGTCTGTGTTTGCTGCAGACATGACGGAGTCTCAGCTCATGATGTGGTGTCTTTGTTCCAGCTGGTGATGGAGTACTGCCTCGGCTCGGCCTCGGACCTCCTGGAAGGTCGGTGTGACCCTTCTTCAGCTATTGACTCACTTTATTTATCTCACGTTTGTGTCGTTGTGACTCTTTGGTCCTCTCGTCATCACAGTTCACAAAAAGCCGCTCCAGGAAATAGAAATAGCTGCCATTACCCATGGTGCATTGCAGGGATTAGCGTATCTTCACTCTCACAACATGATTCACAGGTAAGAACGTCTGCCTATTGATCCACTCTTTGATTAGAAGGTGTCTATGTTCTGCTTTGACATCTATTGATTACTCTTCCCCGATTATTATGAACTTTTAAATGTCATAGACCTTTAAACCCTTTGCAAATACATAAATTATATAAGAATGATAAGATATAAATACACAAATTCATCAGACATAATCGATGAACTGAAATATTGATTAATGTTGACTGACCGTGGTAAAAGAAGATAGGAGTAAGAATGTATTAATCAGTTAACTCAGAGTCTGAATAAGATGGAACAATAAGTTTGGTAGTTATAGCTTATTTTGAAGGCTAAATGCTAAGCTAACGTGTGATTGTGTCTGCAGGGACGTGAAGGCCGGGAACATCCTGCTGACGGAGCCCGGTCAGGTCAAACTGGGAGACTTTGGTTCTGCTTCCATCGTGGCTCCAGCCAACTCCTTCGTGGGGACTCCGTACTGGTGAGACTGGTCTTCTACTCAGACAACCAGTGTTTGAAGTACATCTTTATCATTGCTATTGTTCCTTCATCACTTGAATCCGTTTTTTGCTGCTAAGTCACAGCTAAATGTCTTTATCTTGTGTTCCTACAGGTGCAATAAAGATTAATAAACACTCACGATGATGTCATGATGCTGTTTAGCGCCTCTAGACATGTGCAGTATCTTTGTTTCACGTTTAATAGATGAAATAAATGGCTGAGTCAATAGCGGTTTCCATGGCGCTTGAGGATCAGAGCGCAGGTGAGGTTCTTACCTGTGCCATGTGTCCCCAGGATGGCTCCTGAGGTCATCCTGGCCATGGACGAGGGCCAGTACGACGGCAAGGTGGACGTCTGGTCACTGGGCATCACCTCCATCGAGCTGGGTAAGAGCCGCAGCACGTCCACCGGACGGACCCACGGTGAAGGTCTCTGTGTTGACTCTGTGCCACCCCCCCCCCCACAGCGGAGAGGAAGCCCCCCCTGTTCAACATGAATGCCATGAGTGCCTTATATCACATCGCTCAGAACGAGAGCCCCGTCCTTCAGTCCAACCACTGGTGAGTCATCACGTCCGACCAGATCCCAGCAGCATGATCATTTGAACATAGACGTGCCTCCTCACAGCAGACGTTGGATGTTAAGATGTCCTCTCGGGTATTTGTGTTATTGAGCGCACGTGATAATGCGCTGGTGGAGTAAACGAGGGACAACTGACCTCTGTAGTGCTTCCCTGTGTCCTCTTTATTGATCATCCCGTGCGCTCCGCAGGTCCGACTCCTTCCGGAACTTTGTGGATTCTTGCCTGCAGAAGATTCCTCAGGACCGGCCCACCTCTGACGTGCTGCTGAACGTGAGGACCAGCCCCCCTTCACTCCCCCCAGCCATAGACCCTCGTCTTCATCGCAGTTTGCTCATCTGTCCCCCCCCCGCCTCCTCCACAGCATCGCTTCCTGTGCCGCGAGCGCCCGCTCACGGTGGTCATGGACCTGATCGCCCGCACCAAGGACGCAGTGAGGGAGCTCGACAACCTGCAGTACCGCAAGATGAAGAAGATCCTCTTCCAGGAGACGCAGCTGAATGGGCCGGTGTCCGAGGGGGGGGAGGAGGAGGAGGTGAGTGGGTCCTGCTGTGTGGGAGGGGGGGGAAGAGGAGAGACGGGACAGTACAAAGAGAGGAAGAGAGGAAGTGTACCAGACAGATGCCAGTGGGTGGCGGGTAGAGGAGGTGCCAGTGGGTGGCGGGTGGGGGAGGAGGTGCCGGTGGGTGGCGGGTAGAGGAGGTGCCAGTGGGTGGCGGGTGGAGGAGGTGCCAGTGGGTGGCGGGTGGAGGAGGTGGTGCCAGTGGGTGGCGGGTGGAGGAGGTGGTGCCAGTGGGTGGCGGGTGGAGGAGGTGGTGCCAGTGGGTGGCGGGGGGGGGAGGTGGTGCCAGTGGGTGGCGGGGGGGGGGGGGTGGCGGGGGGGGGAGGAGGTGCCGGTGGGTGGCGGGAGGTGATTGAGGCTCTCCGTTTTTTACAGCTCCTCCTCCCTGATTTATGTGGAGACATTTAAATAAAAACAATCTTAAGTATAAGTCACACGTGATGTGTTCACGGACAGTCGGACAGGTGACGATCTAATGATAATGAAAGTTGTAGTTTTATTTTCTCATAAGAAATCCAGCTGAATCGTGTGTGTGTGTGTGTGTGTGTGTGTGTGTGTGTGTGTGTGTGTGTGTGTGTGTGTGTGTGTGTGTGTGTGTGTGTGTGTGTGTGTGTGTGTGTGTGTGTGTCAGGAGGTGGAGCAGTACCTACTGCGTACTGGGACAGTGAACAGCATGGAGAGCTCCCAGTCTGTCCCCAGCATGTCCATCTCAGCCAGCTCCCACAGCAGCTCGGTCAACAGTCTGGCCGACGCGTCCGACGACAGCAGCAACGAGATGGCCATGATGCAGGAGGGCGAGCACACCGTCACCTCCAACAGCTCCATCATCCACCGACCCACGGTAACCCACAAGGCTCTGAGTAACCATGACAACCCCATTCGCTCGTAGAGCACTTTGTAAGTGATGACAACCTGGTCCCGCGTGATGTCCTCCTCGTCAGGGTCAGGATAACATCTACGATGACCCATACCAGCCGGAGATGGACCAACCTCAGGTTCCTTCAGCCGGACGCCGACGAGCTTATTACCGCAACCGGGACCACTTTGCCACCATTAGGACCGCCTCCTTGGTAAGTCCTCCTCAGCCTCTTCTCCCTTCTCCTCCTTGTCTTCCTCCCCCCACCTCCTCTTGGAAGTCTTGTACTTTATTATTTCACACCAATTTGTGAAAAATTAGGTTTTTAGATCTTTGGCTTTCTCAGAAAATGAATCCAGACTTCTTGTACTCTTTTCTTCTGAATCAGTAAAACCTGAAAGTCTTATCTTGTTTATGTGATGACTGTTGTATTTCTGAAGAGTAAATCCCTCCTGAAGTTGATGAAGACGACGATGAGATTGTATTTTACTGGAGTCGGTCCCCCGTGGCTCCGCCCTCATGTCGCATCACCACGTGACTGTCCGGCTCCGCCTCCTAAGCACCGCTCCACTCCTCCTCCAGGTGACCCGTCAGATCCAGGAGCACGAGCAAGGCTCGGCGCTGCGGGAGCAGATGTCCGGGTACAAGCGCATGAGGAGGCAGCACCAGAAGCAGCTGATGGGGCTGGAGAACAAGCTGAAGGCGGAGATGGACGAGCACCAGCTGAAGCTGGACAAGGAGCTGGAGAACCAGAGGAACAGCTTCTCCTCGGAGGCCGACAAGCTGTCCAAGAAGCACCAGGCCATCCTGGAGAAGGAGGTGGGGGTCCTGTCACGCAGCGTCATTTCCATGTGGCCCACCTCCGGTGGACTGATTACCAGCAGCTATTCATAATAAGACAATTCATCTGTAGTAGTAATGAAATAATATCCGGCATATGTGTATGTATGGATAACAATGGCATTAGAGACGTTAAACGGATCATAATTCAGCTGATATCTATTTTAACATCTGGATTTATTCAAGTTCATCACCCAAAACGACTTCTAACAGACGACCCCTGAACACATCACAATAACGTTATATGTTCACTGAGCAGAGCCTGAACGCATCCCAATGTACCTGAAGAGAACCTGTTAGCTGTTAGCGGTGCTGCTAACGTCAATATCCTCCTGTTGATCTGCACGCTTATTGGTGGATTACAATGTCACATGATCAGATACAAGAAAACATTGGCGACATGCTGTGAGGGTTAAATTCTGACTTCCTGGTAACTGTATATCTAAAGAGCTGGTTTAAGAGAGTCGGTTCCTTCTGAAAAGCTTCAGGTGAACACCACTTCCTGCTCACCGCTATGGGACGGTGACTCGCTCACAGTGATGTTTAGACCAGCTCTCACCTCCTGCGTCCCTGCAGGTGAAGGCGGCTCTGACTGAGGAGAAGAAGTTCCAGCAGCACATCCTGGGCCAGCAGAAGAAGGAGCTCACCGGTCTGCTGGAGACCCAGAAGCGCCAGTACCGCCAGCGCAAAGACCAGCTGAAAGAGGTCAGAGAGGGTCACACGTTAACCTGCTCACATCGCCATGGCAACAGGACCCCACTGAGCCACTTGTCCCCCCCCCAGGAGCTGAGCGAGAACCAGTCCACCCCCAAGAGGGAGAAGCAGGAGTGGCTGATCCGCCAGAAGGAGTGCCTGCAGCAGATGCAGGCGGAGGAGGAGGCCAGCCTGCTGCGGAGGCAGCGGCAGTACTACGAGCTGCAGTGTCGCCAGTACAAGAGGAAGATGCTGCTGGCCCGACACAACCTGGAGCAGGACCTGCTGAGGGAGGTAGGCCAGTTCCGCCCTCCTTTATCTCCCGTCAGAATAAAAGCCCCTCTGCCCTGGAAACACGTGTTCACTGCAGAATACCGCGTGAATGAAACGAGTTCTTCTCCCACACAACACAGATACTCCTACAAAATATTCTTCTTTTCTGCTTCTTCTCCCCCACCAGGACCTCAACAAGAAGCAGACCCAGAAGGACCTGGAGTGCGCCATGCTGCTGCGTCACCACGAGTCCACGCAGGAGCTGGAGTTCAGGCAGCTGGGCTCGGTGCAGCGGACCCGGGCCGAGTTGATTCGGACTCAGCACCAGACGGAGCTGACCAACCAGATGGAGTACAACAAGCGCCGCGAGCAGGAGCTGAGGCAGAAGCACACGGTGGAGGTCCGGCAGCAGCCCAAGAGCCTCAAGGTGAGAGCGGGGGGGTTCTGTGGAAACTGTGATGACCAGAAGGAGAGAAGAACTCGTGGTTACCGCAGAATAGCACCGTCATAATGACATCATTAAATATCTTCTGAGGCTCGATGTGTTTCTCTCCTCTCGGCACACATGACTGCTGGTCTCAGATGTTTTTACAGATTGTGATTTAAAGTAACAAGATCTTTTTGATGGGATGTGTTCAGGGACCGTTGCAAGGATGATGATTCAGGGGTTTTTTTTAGACAACAATTAACATCTCAAAATCCTTCACTGATTTTAATGAAAACCTTCACAGTCCAAAGAAATGCAGATCAAGCGTCAGTTCCAAGAGACCTGTAAGATCCAGACCCGGCAGTACAAGGCTCTGAGGAACCACCTCCTAGAGAGCACTCCCAAATCCGACCACAAGACCGTCCTCAAACGCCTCAAAGAGGAGCAGACTCGCAAGCTGGCCATCCTGGCCGAGCAGTACGACCACTCCATCAACGACATGCTGTCCACACAGGCTGTGAGTAAGGCAAGGAAATCCCGCCCACCTTCTGCACCGCACCTCAACACGACCTCCTTCAGAACCTAGACCAGAACCAGTGACTCCAGCTCTACAGACATGAACACATCTTCGTCATCATCATGGTGCTCGCTGTGCTTCTCGGGTCCTAACGCTCTCGCGTCCCCCCCACAGCTCCGCCTGGACGAGACCCAGGAGGCCGAGTACCAGGTTCTGAGGATGCAGCTGCAGCAGGAGCTGGAGCTGCTGAATGCCTACCAGAGTAAGATCAAGATCCACACGGACAGCCAGCACGAGCGGGAGATGAAGGACCTGGAGCAGAGGGTGTCCATCCGCCGGGCACTGCTGGAGCAACGGGTACCCATCACGCTCCTCCTTAGACCCTCAGCTCACTGTCTGTCTGTCTGTCTGTGTGTGAGATAATAATATATATATATGTGTGTGTGTGTGTATATATATATATATATACACAATTATTTCATTAGTACAACATCTTTGCTCCCCCGAGGTCTTGAGTTCATTATCTGTCCTTGTCTTCGTGTCCCCAGATCGAGGAGGAGATGCTGTCGCTGCAGAACGAGCGCTCGGAGCGGATCCGGACCCTCTTGGAGCGCCAGGCCCACGAGATCGAGGCCTTCGACTCGGAGAGCATGCGCCTGGGCTTCAGCAACATGGCGCTGAGCGGCATCCCTGCCGAGGCCTTCAACCAGGGCTACCCGACCCCCAGCCCCTCCTCGGGCTCCGGGGGCTGGCCCTCGAGGCCCGTCCCCCGCTCCGGGAGCCACTGGAGCCACAGCGTGCAGAACTCGGTAGCCACACCCTCCTGGCGTGGCCAGAACCACTCAGGAGGAGGGGGAGGAGGAGGAGTGGGGGCGGGCTTCATCCGGGCCGAGTCCATCGCCTCCTCCCACGGCCTCGGCAGGGACAGCGAGCTGCACAAGAGCAGCAGGAGCCACCCGTCCTCCTCTGCCTCCTCCCACTCCTCCTCCCATCATCACCATCACCACCACCACCACCAGCACCACCAGCAGCAGCAGCAGCCCCCGCCGCAGCACTACCTCCCGCAGCACTACCAGCACCACCAGAGCACGCCACAGCTGTACCGCGAAGGCCACGACGGCCGGGAGCGCTCCAGGGAGTGGGTGGGAGGAGGAGGAGGAGGAGCAGCAGCAGCAGGAGGAGGAGGAGGAGGAGGAGGAGGTGGTGGAGGCGGAGGCCTCTACCCCCACCACTCCCAGCTCCACCACCATCACCACCACCTCGCCACTCACGCCTCCTCCCAGTCCCTGGCGCTCCTGCCTCCCCCCCCGCCGCCACCACCAATCTCTCTCTCCTCTTCCTCCCCGCCCTCCTCCGCCTCCTCGTCCTCCTCGTCTCAGGGAGGCTACGGCGGCGGCCTGAGCATCCGGGGCCCCGGCCTGATGGCCCTCAGGAACAGCCCCCAGCCTCTGAGGAGGACGGCCTCCGGGGGTCCGGGGGGAGGAGGGGGGAGCGACGGTGGGCTGAGCAGGAGCACGTCAGTCACCTCCCACATCTCCAACGGGTCTCACCTCTCCTACTCATGAAGCTCCTCCTGAGATCTGACTCCAGGTCTGTAGGTTAGATCGTCGTCTTTTTTCAGCACGAAAGATTGTTCCTGAAGCTCCAAAAAAAAAAGAAACCTTTTTGATTTTATTTTGAAGTATTAAGAAACAAAACGTAAATAATGTAGGTTTTGTGCCACATTGAATCAGCGTCCCCACGGTGCGTTCAAAGACCCCTGTAAACTATGTAAATAACAGACTGTAAACCCAAGTATCTTTTGTTTTGATCCGTAACTAACTGTCATACGTTAATTTGTTTTTTAGTGATGGATAACAATCTGTTAACTGAAGAAACACTGCCACCTCGTTTGACCTCGAGTGACCCCGCCCCTTTCACGTTTTCTTAAAGGGACAGTCCGACATTTAAAAAAAATTCAAAATCCTTTAAAATTATCAAGGCATGTTAAAGGTATTTATCCAGACAACACATTTCAGGCACAAAAATACATCAAATGTAGTAAAAAATCAATCACAAAAGTGTTAAAAGGTGGAATGAGCAGGTTTTGTTTTATCTTATTTATTTGTGTTCGGATAGAAACAAAATTTCTAAGAGTTCTCGCTCTTGAATTGAATTTGATCTTTATGTTCATATTCTGTTATGAAGAACCAATTATTCAAATGAGATGTTTTCTTGAATAATAACAGAAATAAAATGGGAAATAAAAGTACCTGAAGTGGATCAGAAAATCCATTAAACAGTCAATAGATTAGTCGACTCATTAGTTCTTATTTCCATGATGGAATGTCGGACTTCTTCTTTAAAGGGGGTGTGTGTGCGTGTGCGTGTGTGTGCGTGTGTACAGTGGTTTGTATGAATAACAGGAACACTATTTATAGACATGTACATAGAGCACTAACGGAGACCGTGTTAGAGAAATATTAATATGATAATGGGATGATGTCATTATTACCTCGACTGCAGCGGGAATATTTATGTTGTATGCCGGTTTTTAAGGTGTAGTTGCCATGTTGACCACTAGGTGGAGGAATACGAGCAATGTTACTGTGATAGACAGAGGAGGACTACATTTCCCAGCATTCCTCTGGAGGACACACTGTTCTTTGTGTTTTCTTGAGCCAGTATTATAAAGTCTACGCCGTCGAGTCAAATATTAATGATCATATTTTACGGATTCTTTCTCAGTTTAGTGCGATGTTTTTTTATTTCTGCTTTTATTTCTTCAACAAAAAACAGACACACTGAAAAATATGAATCTGCAAAGTATTCAATAATTTAAATAGAAATATAGGTAGAAATAGTTCTATGGATTTAAGTTTGGTAAGATCTATTTGTTAGCGCTCAAATATTATGAGATAAACGTGTTTTTATTGAGTTAAATATTTTATGGGCTCAATAATTGATACTTGAACACTCTGGATCTTTATGGGCAAGCCAACTGATCTGAAATCTGCTTGTTTATAATAAAACAAACTAATACTTTTCTTTGTTGCCGACAGACAACAAACCTCTCCCTCAAAACAAAGCAAAGGTTTGTGAGATTTCATTTTGCCAACTCTACTTTTTTACTACATTTTTTTATTTTGTGAAGTTTTATTCCGTCGTTTTGCCAATTAAAGCTGCTCCTGCTCTTCTGTGAGCAGTTCAATGACATCGGGATATCTGTGTTTTTCGCTGCCTCAACTGTTCTGGATATTCTTTTGTTTGGTTCTATGTGAACAACAAATGTTTCTAAAAATGTGCTCAATATTTTCTCATGTTTTGTCTGAGTTGAATTTGTTAATGCACAGACAATAAGTCTGGAGACACTCATCTTTTTTTTTTTTTTTTTCAACAAAATTCCCCCCCAAAAGGTTTCCATCTTTAATCAGATTTTTTGGATCTTAAACTAATCTAATCTATGTGATGCGTTTGACATTTGTAATCTGAACCAAATGTGATCCAGAAAAGAAACAACAATCAAAACAATTAGCAAATTTCCCAAAATGCATTGCTTTCACAAAGCGCTCCTGTACGCTGACGTTCGTCCTACAACACAAAGAAGCAGTGACTGCTGGTTGTTTGGCCACAATAAACTGACGGGGATGAAGAGGATGATGAAGATGAGTAAGTGTGATGGATGGATTTTTACGACTGGAGGCGGAGCTGGTTTTTGCAGGAGAGATGAATTGTACAGAAATGTAACAATAATTTTGGAGAAATAAATGGAACAAAAACAGAAGTGTTTATTTGTTTTTGTTTTATTTACGAAAGCTTAAATCAGTTTTAAACTTTAAATGAGAATGTTTGTTTCTGAATCAAACCGTTTTTAAAAGACTAACTGCTTTCAATTCAAGGTGAGACTCAAACACATTTCAAATGTCACATTTATCTATACTGCACGGTGGCGCAGTGGTTAGCACTGTTGCCTCACAGCAAGAAGGTCCTGGGTTCGATTCCGCCCAGTGGCCTTTCTGTGTGGAGTCTGCATGTTCTCCCCGTGTCTGCGTGGGTTCTCTCCGGGTTCTCCGGCTTCCTCCCACAGTCCAAAGCTCTGGGGATCAGGTTAATTGGGAACTCTAAATTGCCCGTAGATGTGTGAATGTGAGTGTGAATGGTTGTATGTCTCTGTGTTGGCCCTGTGATTGGCTGGCGACCAATCCAGGATGTACCCTGTCTCTCGCCCGAAGTTGGCTGGGATGGACTCCAGCGACCCTGTGTGCAGGATAAGCGGTTTGACGATGGATGGATGGACATTTATCTATAAACGTTTACATTATATCTGCTTTTTAGGCTAAAAGAATGGAGTCGAGATCATGGAACTTAAAGGTTCCCCACCTGTTAATTTCTTTTTTGTTTATGATCAATTTACATATGTATCCATACAAGTTATTTTTTGTTTTAAAGAAATGCTCTTCCAGTGACCTCAGAAGAATAATGTTAAAGGGAAGGCGCGTGCTGCAGCGGACACGTCACGTGATGTCACCAACCAATTGGAGTTGTGCTGTGGTCATTGAGACCGCAATGGTCTTTCAAAATATAATGACAGAATGAATACCACAATAACAGTAGTAGAGGAAGTATTCAGGTCCTATTCAGTGAATACTAACACCACACAATAACACCGGTACATATACACTATTCAAATTTAAATAGTACATTTGTACTTAAGTACAGTGTTCTTGAGTGAAACGAATCAAGTTCCATTCTGCCTTTGGACATAGACAACAGGTATTTTTAATGAGGTTCAACTCTTCAACTATTTGATTAATTTACAACTAAATGTAAGGCTTTAGAAATACAATTTGCAATGAAGAATAAAAAAACAATGACAGGAACACCGTTTAAAGGGTTTTGTTTGGAATTTAGGAATACATTTATTGAGTTAGTCAGCATTGCGCTTTTATTCTGAAATGTCAGCGGAAGTCATATCGTTGTCGCTGTCCGGAAACAGGAAATCGGTGTTTCTCCTCTCCGAAGAAGTAACCACTCATCAAACATCCAACTGTCGCCTTTAGTTTAGTTTCTCTTTCAAAAACGCAGTAAGCACTGAGCTACTGAAGCTACCGAATCTACCGGACACCGAGAGACGGCAGAGACGGAACGGAAAACATCCAAGATGGCGGAGGAAAACATCTTCTTCTTCGTCCCCAATTTGATCGGTTAGTTTCCATCGTCTCTTACCAACACCTAGCGTTAGCTAGCTAGCTTGCTACAGTTAAACGTGTGGTGGAGTAGCCGTTGTACTTGTACCTCTGCCGACCCGTTGTACCTGTACCTCTGCCGACCCGCTGTACCTGTACCTGTACCTCTGCCGACCCGCTGTACCTCTGCCGACCCGCTGTACCTGTACCTCTGCCGACCCGCTGTACCTCTGCCGACCCGCTGTACCTGTACCTCTGCCGACCCGCTGTACCTGTACCTCTGCCGACCCGCTGTACCTGTACCTCTGCCGACCCGCTGTACCTGTACCTCTGCCGACCCGCTGTACCTGTACCTCTGCCGACCCGCTGTACCTGTACCTCTGCCGACCCGCTGTACCTGTACCTCTGCCGACCCGCTGTACCTGTACCTCTGCCGACCCGCTGTACCTGTACCTCTGCCGACCCGCTGTACCTGTACCTCTGCCGACCCGCTGTACCTGTACCTCTGCCGACCCGCTGTACCTGTACCTCTGCCGACCCGCTGTACCTCTGCCGACCCGCTGTACCTGTACCTCTGCCGACCCGCTGTACCTCTGCCGACCCGCTGTACCTGTACCTCTGCCGACCCGCTGTACCTGTACCTCTGCCGACCCGCTGTACCTCTGCCGACCCGCTGTACCTCTGCCGACCCGCTGTACCTCTGCCGACCCGCTGTACCTGTACCTCTGCCGACCCGCTGTACCTGTACCTCTGCCGACCCGCTGTACCTGTACCTCTGCCGACCCGCTGTACCTGTACCTCTGCCGACCCGCTGTACCTGTACCTCTGCCGACCCGCTGTACCTCTGCCGACCCGCTGTACCTCTGCCGACCCGCTGTACCTGTACCTCTGCCGACCCGTTGTACCTGTACCTCTGCCGACCCGCTGTACCTGTACCTCTGCCGACCCGCTGTACCTGTACCTCTGCCGACCCGCTGTGCTTGTACCTCCGCCGACCCGCTGTGCTTGTACCTCTGCCGACCCGCTGTACCTGTACCTCTGCCGACCCGCTGTACCTCTGCCGACCCGCTGTACCTCTGCCGACCCGCTGTACCTGTACCTCTGCCGACCCGTTGTACCTGTACCTCTGCCGACCCGCTGTACCTGTACCTCTGCCGACCCGCTGTACCTGTACCTCTGCCGACCCGCTGTACCTGTACCTCTGCCGACCCGCTGTACCTCTGCCGACCCGTTGTACTTGTCCCTCAGGTTACGGCCGTATCCTCCTGGCCCTGCTGGCCTTCGCTCTGATGCCCTGCTGTCCCTGGACCGCCGTCTTCTGCTACCTGCTCAGCGCCCTGCTGGACTCTTTGGACGGACACGCGGCCCGAGCCCTCAACCAGAGTACGTATACATCTATACTGTACAATCCGTGTACTGTGGCTGCTGGTAGGATTTGAAGTAGTAGAAGCATGTATAGTGGTAGAAATGATAGGATGTGTGATATTGTATTTATGTATGTCTGAGAAGGATTCTCACCGGCCTCGTCCTTTGTCTCCTCATTGACGGCTTTGGGACAGATGATGCTGCGTGTGGACACATTGTTGAGCGCATGTTGTGAGAGAGGAACAACCCCACACTCATATGAAGCGGTTTTCTCTCCAGGCACTAAGTTTGGAGCCATGATGGACATGCTGACGGACCGCTGTGCCACCATGTGTCTGCTGGTCAACCTGTCGCTGCTCTACCCGTCCTACGTCTTCCTCTTCCAGCTCAGCATGTGTGTGGACATCGCCAGCCACTGGCTGCACCTGCACAGGTACACAAGCACACAAGTACACCAGTACTAGTCGGCGGTTACAGGAAGCCTCTTCTTCTCCGTAATGAAGCGCCCCCGTGAGCTCCTGCTCTGAGGACCTGGGACACATGTCAGGAGTACTTTTTAAAACTTGTGATCATGTTTAAGAGAGCGGAGGAGTCGCCCCCTGCTGGTCACTACAGAGAAGTAGAGTCATTTCCTCATAGACGTCTATGGGAGCAGAGGAGTCACCCCCTGCTGGTCACTACAGAGAAGTAGAGTCATTGTCTCATAGACGTCTATAGCAGCGGTCCCCCAACAACTGGGCCACGTGGAACCAGCCTAGTTCCACTATTGGACCCATCAGAGAGAATGCAGCTTTAACTCACTTTAAAGCACCGGGGGTCATTGCTAATAAATCTATAAACCAATGAGTAGTAACTCGCTACTTCTTCTCTCAGCTCGACAATAACAGGCTCCGCCAGTCATAAGAGCATCGACCTCTCGGGGAACCCCATCCTCCGGATCTACTACACCTCCAAGGTGAGGAGCTGACACACACAGACGCGCGCACACACGCTGTGTATTGTGTGTCAGAGAGTCACTGTGTGTGTTTGTGTCCTGTAGCCGGTTCTGTTTGTCATGTGCGCCGGGAACGAGCTCTTCTTCTGCCTCCTCTTCCTCCTCCATCACATCCAGGAGCCTGCAGGTAAGCGCGTCATAGTTTGTTCTGCCGTGTGTTATCAGCACTTGTACTGCAGTAAACACCCGGTGTACTTTGTGTACTGCAGCCTGGCTCTACTGGCTTCAGGGGCTCTGTGGGACGATCTGCCTCCTGAAGACGGCCATCAGTGTGGTTCACCTGGTCACCGCCTCACAGAACATGGCTGCCATGGACGCCGCCGAGCGGGAGAAGAGCGGGAAGACTCAGTGAGAGGGGGAGGAGCTATTCAGCCATGTTTTTATTTATTCTTTTTTGTCCGTGCACTTAAAGAGGAAGGACCAGAGAGGGGAAGAAGGATTTATGACCAAACGCGGTGACGTCCGATGAACGTCTGCTGGATTATTCATCAGGACGTGATAAATAATACAGAATCAAGTAGGAGATCCGTCGTCCGGCTTCAGTCACAGAACGCTTTTCATCCTCTGACATTTTAATAACCACAAAGCTGTTTAATAGACACGACGATCAAATGTATTTAAGTCTTTGGTTCTCAATGAGATTATTACTGATTCATAATTTGACAGTTTGACAAACACCGTTCATTTAAGAGAGGCATTAAACAGAAAATATTTATTGTTCTATCTAAACTGCAGTTGTACCCCCTCAACCCGCCAACTAATATTTGAGTTTTGTGGACTAAATGATCAAAGGATGAGCTAAATGTAATGCTGATCACCTCCTGTCAAACGTTTGGGAGAAAATCGCTATGGTAAAATGAAAATAGTATTCCTCATTAATGCTGTTATTGTTGTAAAATGTAAAATGTATTTATCCGGATGGGATTATGTGGACAGACCAAACAAGCGAAGAAAAAACATTTTATGTTTTATCAGTTTGTGCTTATTCAACATTCATGTTTATTTTTGTGCTTCAAACAGGAAACGGCACCAAGCGTGTACACATTTAAAATGCTAAACATGAAAAGACACCGTATGTGTTTGCAGTGTTGGAATAGAATGTATTTTAATAGTAGAATATGCACATGTATATCAGATGGTATAAAAGTGCAAATGGTTTGACTTAAATGTGCAAATAAAAACTGACCACCACATTTATTTTTATTATTATTCTTTATTCATATGCAGACTAAGTTGAATCGTATTTTCCTAAATTAAGGCTGTACTAAAATAATTCTTGGCTTCATTCAGAAGGGGAAAAAAAATGTGCTCAATTTGATGAGCAGTTTGTTGTGAAAAAACTACCTCAACGTTTAAAAAGTCAGATGCTACATTGGTGAGCGGAGCGCGTGCGTTTAGCCCGCCGGTCACGATACAGCAGCAGTGACGTCGCCTTGGAGTCCAGCTGTTTGCACCTGCGCGCATCGTTTCCTCTGAGGCCCCGGATGGGACCCGGATGGGACCCGGATGGGACGTGTTTGAGCGGAACCCGGACCCATTTTAGTGAGTACGAGTTCCGGTGACCCGACGCGCTGCGCCTGTATTGTTGTAATTAATCGTTCAACCGAAGAAGGACGCTGACGGTCCGGGTCGTTCTGTGACTATCAGTCGGCCCACGGGGGGAGGGGGGAGAATACGTTCCCTTTAAAACTGAGAGGGACAAGGGGGGGGGGGGGGGAGAATAAAAGGAGGACAGAAAGGGAGGGCGAGAGAGGGCCTTAAAAAAAGAAAAAGATGTCGTCCTGTGGACCGAGACGCCGAGGCGGAGCCACGGACCGCGGCCGACCGGGAGCTTTGTAGGCGGGGGACAAGCTGTACGCAACGCCGAGGCTCGGGGATCCGACGCGGCGGCGGCCTCCCCCCCTCCTCTCCTCCTCTCCTCCTCTCCTCCCACGGAGCAACGATGAGCGCGACCTCCTACTCGTCTTCGGTCGACAAATTATCGCAACATTTTTTATTACAGTAGACATAAGCAAATTATATATATTATTAAAAACGCACCATTAAAATAAAAGCATGACATCAACCATCTTGGCGCGTTTGCACAATGGTTGATAAACATATATTTTATTTGTAGTTGATGACTCGGTCTCACGTTAAGCTAAACGTCGCCCGGAACACATATTTCCGATCCGCTGAACCCGGACAGGTGCGGAGGAGACACAGGCCTCAACGTCGGTCCTCAGCGCGGCCGTGAGGAACGGCTGGTCCTCTGGGCTCCGGTCCTCATCCCTCCCGCCCCGGGCCGCTAGCTGCTGCTCCCCGGGCTGCTCGGGTCCAACATGGACACCTCCTGGAGTAACTTCCTCTTTCAGGTGAGTGGGAATTGAAGCTCCGGGGGGGGGGGGGGGGGGGGGGGGGGGGGGGGCAGAGGAGCAAGGGGAGGAGGGGGATGTTTGACACTTCTGCATGGGAGAAGGGAGCAAGGGAGAGGGGTGTCAAAGGGGGGTCAGGATGGAGCTGCCCCCCCAAACAAGTTCCCCATCTGGACTTTGATCCTCCTCTGATTCATCATACGTTGATGACCAGACGCACCACCTGGATGAAGTAGAATAGATGTACTTGTCTGCTATTACTACTGAGATGACTGTTTCAGACCTCGTCGTCTCAGACTCAGCCGGAGACGCCTCTCCAGTCCGATCTGATGCCCGAGCTCTCCGGATCGGCTCCGTCTCCTCCGGGCGAACACGTCGGCACGCCGCCCTCCACCGTGGACACCGCCGCCCTCAGCGAGGAGCCCCTTCCTGGTGACCGGGACGCATTTAAACACCTTAATCACATGATACATACTGCTGGACTGGACCTCACCTGGTCCTTGTGACTCATCACTTTACATATTTACATATTTATATATATATATATATTAGGGCTGCCAACATTAATTTGTTAATCTATGCGATTAATGTGGTTTAAGATTAAGATTAATGCACTAAAATATTTTAACGCAGCTAACGCAACTTTGTTTACTTCCTGAAGTAAACAAAGTTGACCTCAGAAACAGTTGAAACAGTTAAACACAAGAAAGCACGACGGTAGCCGAAGAGCTTTTTGCATTGGAAGTAAAACAAACCGGAGGACTGTGTAGAGGAATCACTCCACGTGTCAAACACAAGGGGGGCGAGTGGCAAACGGACCACTTTAGGACTGATAGGCTAAGCTAGCTGCTAGGCTAAGCTAGCTGCTAGGCTGCTTCCATCTCAACATCTAACGTTAGTCTGCAGAGGACCACTGTGTCCCTAAAAGACGGTGGTTTGAAAACGTCCTGCTAAACGTGGGACATTGTTGTCACTTCACATCCGTTAAATGATGAGAGTTGAGAGCAAAGAGCACGAGGACGACAGGAAGAGTCGCTGGTTCAACATTTACACCAGGTGGAATTCTGCCTCCAACGTGATGTGTGTAGGTTTGTGTTTAAAATAACTAACAATTAAACAACAGTGTCTAAAATACACACTTTGTACAGTGATTACTTATTACTTGTAAGATTTAGTCTTTAGAAGAAATACAGACATTCATTATAAACATTGTAACAACAACGACATTCATTAATCTCGATTAATGAATTTGAAAATGTGCAATTAATTAGTTCATTTTTTAAAATCTATTGACAGCCCTAATACACACACACATAATGAAAATGCTGTGGTCTGTAGTGGACCATGTTATTCATCTATAATATATAATATGGAGTCTCTTCTGTGTCCATCAGTCAAACCGCTGCCCAAACCGGGCCGGTCCGCCCACGTCTGCGCCACCTGTAACAAGGAGTTCAAGAACAGCTACAACCTGCGGCGGCACCAGTCGGTGCACACAGGCATCAAGATGAAGGACCGCGCGGCCCGGGAGAAGGAGGACGGGGTCAAAGGTGGAGGACGGGGAGAGAAGCAGGCTGTGCCTCTGTCTCTGCTCCACCTCACTCTGCCGCATCCTCCTCCTGCCCCGGAGACCCTCACGCAGCACAGCAACCGGGAGGCCCGGCAGGTCCCGGTTTCCATCACCCCCGCAACCATCACCATGGCAGCGCCGCCCCAACCCATCCAGGGAGCTGTGGTCGTGGTGAGTTCCGTGGAGCAAGTGGGCTCTGGTTTTATTCATCCTTTATTTATATTTCTAATGGTCCTAAATATATTTTGGCTTTTTGTCATAATTTATTCATTTTATTGGAAATAGGTCTGGGACTTTTATTATGGAAGGTTAGAACAGGAAACTGGAGCTGGTTCGTGCTTTCTTTGTGTATTTAAAAAAACATTTAAATAAAAAATAAAAAACAGAAATGAATATTAAAACATTGCTGTTAGTGCAGGCATAAAAAAAGCTGATATTATTTTAAAGAACTGCTGAAAATACAGAAATGGGAGAAGCTTAAATTAGTTTTAAAACTACAGAAATAACAAAAGCTGAGATGAATAAATATAGGTTTTAAATTGCTTGTAGTAGTATTAGTTGTAATTGTGGTATCAGTAGTACTAGCGGTAGAAGTAGTAATAGTAGGTTTAGTATCAATAGCAGTAGAAACAGCTGTAATACTATTAGGCATAGCAGTATTTGTAATTACATTAGTTATTGAATTGAACATTTTAACGTGTTCACGTGTAATCTGTGAAATGTAGTTTTCTGTAATTATCAAATTTCAATATAAAAGTAATACAAGATATTAGAGATGAATTCTAATCTATTTAACTTCCTACCTCAGACAGTCACAATAGAAAATCATCTAGAAAACACAATATTTATACATTTGCATTTAATATATTTGATGGTTTATTAAATCAATATTCCTCTGCATCTGTTAATGGACCATCAGCGATCTGAAAGTGATGCCTGATCTGAGATCACTTTTCTTCCCCCCTCTATCTTGCCAGACATCCCTTACGTTTCCCCCACAGAGCCCCCACCCGAACGCCACCCAGGTGAGGAAGAACCACGCCTGCGAGGCGTGCGGCAAGGCCTTCCGGGACGTGTACCACCTGAACCGCCACCGCTTGTCCCACTCGGACGAGAAGCCGTACTCGTGCCCCGTCTGCCAGCAGCGCTTCAAGAGAAAGGACCGCATGAGCTACCACGTGCGCTCGCACCAAGGCGGCGTGGAGAAGCCCTACGTGTGTCCTCACTGCGCCAAGGCTTTCTCCCGGTACGGGGCGTTCAGGGACCCGTGGGGATCGTGGGATGAGTTAACGCATCGGATGTTCTGTTTATATGTTGAGTTTAAAACTGTCACAGTTTACATTTGTAGGTATGAGCTATGCAAAATGAAAAAGAAAAATAATCTTTCCTGGTTATAAAATCATTTCATTTTCAGCAGCAGAGTAGAACGAGAATATCATTAGAAAATACATAAAGCAGAAAAACTAAAATAAGTAAAGAGGTAAAAAGAGTGAATAGTAAAAAAAACAGCAAGTCGAGTTTTCAAGCACATTTTTGCAGTTTAGGAGCTTTTATTGCTCTGAAGCGGTTCAGTGCTGCTCAACTTGATCCTGTGAATCAGCACATCTGGGCCTGGAGGGTCCTGGTTCTGGTGGTGGTGTTGTTTTAACGCCTGGTTGTGTTCTTTCAGACCGGATCACCTGAACAGCCATGTCCGCCAGGTGCACTCTACAGAGAGACCGTTCAAGTGCACGGTAACGTACTTACTTACTGTAAAGGTACCGATGTGGGTTTATGGACCAGAGAGAACGAGATGAGGATGACGGTGGAGATCTCAGAGATACTTATTGTATGAATTGATCCTCTCTGGAGCAGGTCGAGTTGATCAATCCTCTATTCTGTTCATTTAACCCATAATGAAATCTCTGCGCACACAGACGTGCACGTCGGCGTTCGCCACGCGGGACCGTCTGCGCGCTCACCTGATCCGCCACGAGGAGAAGGTGCCGTGTCACATCTGTGGGAAGCTGCTGTCTGCCGCCTACATCACCGACCACATGAGGGTCCACAACCAGTCGCAGCACCACGCCTGTCACCTGTGCAACCGCAGTGAGTCCAGCTGGAGGCTTTTATTGTGAAGCCGCTTCCTCTGCGGGGCTCTTATTATAAAGACGCGTAGATATGAAAGGTTCTGATGCGGATCAGTTCTACATACTTCAGGCAGTCGTCCCCGTGTTGTTTGTGTGTCGGATGACGAACAGGAAGTGCTTGTTTCCTAGGCTTCACCACGCTCACGTACCTGCGAGTCCACGCTCAGAAGCACCACGGTCAGGAGTGGAAGGAGAGCGGCGGGGCGCGGGGGGGCTTTGGCGGGACGGGTGCCGGCGGGGTGCTGCTCTGCCAGCTGTGTGGCGTGCAGTGCAAGACGGCCACGCAGCTGCAGGGTCACATGGACACGCACGGCAACCAGGACGACCCCGCCCCCACCAGCGCCAGCGGCGCTGCTGTCACCGAGTCCAGCGCTAACGCCGGGGGACTGCTAGTGGCGGACTGTACCGGCATCGCCCCCCCGGCCCACAGCTAGCGCGCTGGCGAGGCTGCGGGGGGGCGTGGCTGGCTGAAAGAGGAGGAGGGACCACATCCCATCCAGGTGTGTAACAAGTTATTCACGCATTAGGACGCTTTGACGAACGTCCCCGCGTGACGTCACTCGGCTGCATTAATGTCGTTTGACGCACCACGCGGCCACCGGTCCGTGATGAAACGGTTTATTTTAAATCCTTTTCTTTTCACCTTCCGGATGTTTTCTCTACAGAACCGGACTCAGACCGACAGAAGCCGCCACTCCTCTTCAACGTTCTTCGGACTTTTTCCCCCTGACCTATTGACCTTCCTGTGCGGATCAGAAGAGACAATAAGGAACTCTGACACAGGAAGCAATGTGTATTTTTACTCCCGTGGTTTTAGCAATTAGCCGTTTCTCTCTTAGCCGTCGTCGCATCGTCTCGACCAACTTGCACATCCCGTCACAATTTTGTGAAGTGTTTTTAGATGATTTGTATTCCACAATGTGTTTGTTTACAGGGGAAAGGGGCGCACGTTAACTTATTTTACTACTAAACGCTCTCCGGTCGGCCTTTTGGCTGGATTCTTGGAGCAGGGACCTGAGATGGACATCCTGTGATCCACTTTTCTACTGACAGTTCATGTGTACCATAAACTCTGAATGTGCATCACTCCTCTGCTTCGTCTCGCTCTCTGGACGCTGATCAGTGAGTCTTGAAGAAGTTGTCTTGTACTTTGTAGCTGCGTTGGTGACACATCTCCTGTGGCCGTGCGTATTGATTGTACTTGATGCATAGTGCAAAGCGCCTCGTTACTTATTAAAAAGCAGGAAGACGCCCGTGTGTATTCATGCTGGATTTACTCGACTGAAGCACTGAAACACAGATACTCGATACTTTTTTGTCTTTTTTGTCAACTTTGAACACTGACCAAATGTGCTACTGCAGGAATACTCAGGTGTATTTTTACAGTGTAGTATTAGTACATTTTACAGTGTGGTATCAACGCAAGTACTTTTATTGGGGTTTTATGTCCAGCGCCTTGACATTTACTGGAGTAACATTTATCAGTATTTTTGCCTGTAACATTATTTTTATTAATACGTGTTTTTAAAGTGTACTATTAACAGTAGTATTGTACTGTGGTAAGTTTCCAACGCAGGACTTCTAATTGTAATCAATATTTTTATAGGGTTGTATTATTTTTACTTCAATGCTAACTCAGCTAACGTTAGCATTGTTTACAGCGAGCCGAGCAGCGTCGCCCCTCCCCCACCGGCTTTACCAGCTCCTCCTACCGACTAGCTAACCAGCTAGCCGCGGTGAAAGCGGTCTTTACGAGACAGACCACCAGTAAGCCTCCTGGATGAGACATATTGATCCAGGAATCACGACAAGCCGTCTTAATGGGACGTGTGTTGGGCGGATATCACGACGCGATGGCCAGCTAAGCGAGCGGCGCAGAGCTAGCTGTTCGGCTAGCCGGGATAGCAGCTCCGCTACACCCACAACTAACTGTTTATTCGACTCCTTTTCGAAGCTGGTTTCTGTGTCATCATATATTTGATTTAACAGAGGGTTTGTTTGCACGTGTGTCAAATAAATCATCAACGCGGATGCTTTCTTTTTGACATGTAGGTCACTGATCCCGACCAATGATAGTTATGTGGGTCATAGACTGCATGGGGTTAACCTGTTAGCATGAGCAGCTGGTTAGCATGTTAGCTAGTTGGGTTTCTGTCACGTATGACGTCATTTAAAACGTTAAGAATAGCGATATGGTTTAATCACGTCCTTGTATTAGCGACAGTTAGTCGTGTCTCTGAGATTTCCATCGCGCACAACGTCTATTTATTTTCAACTATTTCGGTTCGTCGCTGGACCATCATCGGCTAACCGGGCTAGCCGCTAGCGAAGCTAACAGATTAGCTTTACCAATCAACCAGGTGAGAGCAAACAGTTTAACTAACTAATTATTTTGTTTGTGTTTCTATTGTATATTACATAGTCCACATTTCTGCTGACTTTTTATTTTTGCTGGACTAAAAGTTAGCGTTTGTATTTAAAAATGTTATTGTTTGTGATCATTTTTACTTGTCCAGTGTCCGTTAGCAGCTTTCTGATGTCTTTTCCTCATTATGTCTTATAATCACGTTGGAACCATTATGTCCATGTTGTTAATCCACATATTCTGCAGATACAGCTGCAATTATTCATTTTCTATTTACCAATTCGCCATCAATTGAATATAATCTCATATTCCTCGAGGTAAAACATCAACAAAAACTCAAAATACTCAGTTTATCATTTTAGAGAAGCAGAATATGTTTGCAGATGAATTCTCTGTAGTCTCCATTCTACGAGTCTTGACTTCCTGTGTCCCCTCTCAGGAGTCATCGGGGTCATGTCGGGCGTTCTCCCGCGTTTCCCTGTCGCCTAGGCAACCAGCAGCTCGGTTGTGAGGAAGCGTACCGTTCCCGGGCCCTCGGCGGGGGGAGCGATGGCGTTCCACGGCGGCGGCCGGCAGACCGTCTGCGGGGACTTGTTTCCGGGCTCCGAGTTGGGCCACAAGTATTTCTGCGTGAACTCGTCTTGCGGCGCCCCGTCCACGGGCCTCAGTGCCACGCCGTGCCTAAGCGGACCCACCGCTCCGGCCGGGACGCCCCGCCACCCCGCAGCCATGGGGGGCAGCACCGGGGGGGGAGCGGCGGTGCCTCAGCCCTACAGCAACCCGGCCAGCGAGGTGCCGAGCCCGGCTGAGATGGAGCCCGACCGGCCCATCGGCTACGGGGCCTTTGGGGTCGTCTGGTAAAGAAAGATGAGACTCTCTGATCGATATCAAGCACAAACAATGTTTTCTTCCTTTCATTTAGACCAAAGTCTTTAGTGTGAAAAATGACGCAGCAGATCAGCTCAAACTGAAACCTGCAAAGTAGATCATTCATCTTCTCTACCGATTAACCATTGAGGCATTTCCTCTATGAAAAGGTCAAATGTTCATCTCTGGACGGATTGGTTTATCTGACAATAGTCCAAACGTTCAGTTAATTGTCAAAAGAAACACCGAAAAGCAGCACGTTTGATGTTCGCTGCAGGAAGTGAAACCATGAGAGTTTGGTCTGAACTTCCTGTGATGTCGCGCAGGTCCGTCACGGATCCTCGAGACGGGCGTAAAGTGGCCCTGAAGAAGATGCCCAACGTCTTCCAGAACCTGGTCTCGTGTAAGCGGGTCTTCAGAGAGCTGCGGATGCTCTGCTTCTTCAAACACGACAACGTAATGACGAGCGGCTCGGGGCGCCGGGGGGGCGGGGCAAAGAGATCAAAGAGACCAACCGTTTTCTGTCCCTGCAGGTTTTGTCGGCGTTGGACATTCTGCAGCCGCCACAAATCGACTGCTTTGAGGAAATGTATCCTTTAATTTGTACACAAAGTACAGAACCCATCGAAAGAATCAAACCGTGTTGGTGAAGCGTCTGAAACACCAAACAGTTCATCTGTAGCAGCAGAGAACTCGAACAGGATGACGGTTATGACATCAGTCATGAGGAAGAAAAAACGTTTATTTGAAAACTTATTTTTACAGAAATGAGTAAACACTGAAATCTTTATACCCAACTTTCTTGTCTAAAAGTCTCTACGTGTTATTTATTGGTATTAAACTCTGTGTTCACTGACTTATGGTCACATCAACATTTTTTACAGAATCTGGTTCAAATAAACGGCTTATCAGAAGAGATTTTATTACGACTAGATAGAGTTTAAGGAACGTCAGAAAGCTGTTAATGTGCTAACATCCGGTCTGATGAGCGATGTAGTTTTGGGCTTCAGAGGGTTGAATATGAGCACATAGAGCAGTTTCCACAGTTCCTCTGGTTCTGCGTCACAGCGTCCTTCCAAAGCCCAGTTAATAACAATGATGGAGCTTCCGGTGTTTTCCTGAAGCCGCCCCTCAGCTACGTGATCACGGAGCTGATGCAGAGCGACCTCCACAAAGTGATCGTGTCTCCTCAGCCGCTCACCACCGACCACATCAAGGTCTTCCTCTACCAGATCCTCAGAGGTGAGAAGTCACACGGTTTTAATGATTGAAAGAGACGCGGCGCTGAAATGCAACCATTAACATTCAGTGGAAACGCAGTAATACTTTGTATTAATAGTAATACGCTTGTGTCTCAGGTCTGAAGTACCTTCACTCCGCTGGGATTCTGCACCGAGACATCAAACCTGGAAACCTGCTGGTCAACAGCAACTGTCTGCTGAAGGTGAACTTCTGGAACCACAGAAACACAACTATCATACTACACATATTATACTATACTAATTATTATTTATATATTATACTAATACTACACATATTATAATCATGAATATAATCTATACAGTCATTCTAATTATGGATTTGCGGCCCCGGTCTGTAGATCTGTGACTTCGGCCTGGCGCGTGTGGAGGAGCCCGACCCGACCCGTCACATGACCCAGGAGGTGGTGACCCAGTACTACCGGGCCCCGGAGGTGCTGATGGGCTGCCGGCACTACGGATCGGCCATCGACGTCTGGTCGGTGGGCTGCATCTTCGCAGAGCTGCTGGGCCGCCGCATCCTCTTCCAGGCCCAAAGCCCCATTCAGCAGGTGGGGGGGTTACGCTCAACGTGTATTGTGCATCTTTTATGTTGTTCCTTCTGTGCACGTGACATCCATTGAGTCCCGTCCGTCCTGATAGAGGGATCCTCCTCTCTCACTCAGACCTTTCTCCCCATGGAAGGGTTCTTATTTTTTGGAGTTTTCCCTGTGCAGATTTCACTTTTGGGACTGAGGATGTCTCATGTGTACAGACTGTAAAGCCCACTGAGGCTAATTTTGCGATTTTTTACTATAGAAAATGAATTGAATTAAAACGAGAAGAGAGAAAAGCGTCACGTTTGAGAAGTTAAAGAATATTTGTCATAATTCAATATTGAATCTTAAAACAAGAATCATCCAGCTACGATCAATAGTCTCTACCAGGAGGGAATCTGATTCTTTCCTTGTACTGTTGTTTTATTTGTATTATGTCAATGACTTTATTATTATTTAGAGGAAATTGTTTTATTTTTGTTAGACAAATGAATTAATTCCGATGTCACTTCTTGTCCTCAGCTGGATCTGATCACAGACCTGCTAGGAACGCCCCCCCTGTCGGCCCTGTCGTCGGCCTGTGAGGGGGCCAGAGCTCACATCCTCAGGGGGCCACACAAACCGGTACGGCACCCACGACCACTCCCACAATTCAATGCTTTTTACAGAATCTGGCGTTTTTCAAGGCAATGCGTTCAGGGGCCGTGGGAAAGATGGAACGCTGAGCTGGTACGGGTGGTGTTGGTAACGCTGAGCTGGTACGGGTGGTGTTGGTAACGCTGAGCTGGTACGGGTGGTGGTGTTGGTAACGCTGAGCTGGTACGGGTGGTGGTGTTGGTAACGCTGAGCTGGTACGGGTGGTGGTGTTGGTAACGCTGAGCTGGTACGGGTGGTGGGGTTGGTAACGTTGAGCTGGTACGGGTGGTGGTGTTGGTAACGCTGAGCTGGTACGGGTGGTGGTGTTGGTAACGCTGAGCTGGTACGGGTGGTGGGGTTGGTAACGCTGAGCTGGTACGGGTGGTGGTGTTGGTAACGCTGAGCTGGTACGGGTGGTGGGGTTGGTAACGCTGAGCTGGTACGGGTGGTGGGGTTGGTAACGCTGAGCTGGTACGGGTGGTGGTGTTGGTAACGCTGAGCTGGTACGGGTGGTGGTGTTGGTAACGCTGAGCTGGTACGGGTGGTGTTGGTAACGCTGAGCTGGTACGGGTGGTGGGGTTGGTAACGCTGAGCTGGTACGGGTGGTGGGGTTGGTAACGTTGAGCTGGTACGGGTGTTGGTGTTGGTAACGCTGAGCTGGTACGGGTGGTGGGGTTGGTAACGCTGAGCTGGTACGGGTGGTGGGGTTGGTAACGCTGAGCTGGTACGGGTGGTGGGGTTGGTAACGCTGAGCTGGTACGGGTGGTGGGGTTGGTAACGCTGAGCTGGTACGGGTGGTGGGGTTGGTAACGCTGAGCTGGTACGGGTGGTGTTGTTGGTAACGCTGAGCTGGTACGGGTGGTGTTGTTGGTAACCACCGTCCAGGAGCGTGAGACCGGCGTTGATGAAGTGGCCGTGTGCTTGTGTTCCAGCCCTCGCTGTCGGTGCTCTACATGCTGTCGGACGGGGCCACGCACGAGGCCGTGCACCTGCTCTGCCGCATGCTGGTGTTCGACCCGGTGAGTTCAGGTCCCGCGCGGCCTCACGGACCTGGTTCTGGTCCGAGCCTCTCGTTGTGACCCTTGTCGTCCCTTCCTAGGCCAAGCGGATCTCCGGCAGCGACGCCCTGTCCCACCCCTACCTGGACGAGGGCCGCCTGCGCTACCACACCTGCATGTGCCAGTGCTGCTACTCCGTCCCCAGCGGGCGCGTGTACACCCGCGACTTCGAGCCGGTGGCTGAGCGCCCGTTCAGCCACAGCTACGAGAACAGCCTGCTGTCCGTGTGGCAGGGCAAAGGTGAGGGGCGGCGCCCGCCTCCTTGTTACCATGGACACCGTTGGCTGTGGCTGACTCTGTCTTCCTGTCTCCCAGAGTTGATCCATCGCTTCATCAGCGAGCACCAGCAGGGAAAGCGTGTGCCGCTGTGCATCAACCCCCAGAGCGCCGCCTTCAAGACCTTCATCAGGTGAGCGGAGGCCGAGCAAACCGCTAGCTAGCGTCTTTTGTTAGCTAATAGCATTTAACATAAGTATTGCGTATGATTAACGTAAAGGTGTCCTGACCTGGCAGCTGTTAGCTAACTATCCAGTAAAGCTATTGATAAAAATGATGGTGTAATGTTTTGAGGTGATTTTACGTTGTTAAAGTAGGCGTTAGCTCCTTAGCTATCGAGACAAAATACCGTCAAACACGCTGACGGTACAAATCAAAAATGTTTAACTCACGATAACTTTGTCAGCCAACTGAGCTACGCTAGGGGTAGCCAGCTAGCTAAGTGTAAGCTTAACTGGGGATAGCAAGCTAGCTAACTGTACGCTGAGCTGATGGTAGCCAGCTAGCATAGCTACACAGCATTGGCTCTGGTGCTAGCTAGTACCATTGAACAAGAGTAAATGAGCATTACAGATAATAATGTTATAGAAATGAATATGTTTGTATAATTCTATACCGGGCTCATTGGAGCGCCGTTTGACCGGTGCTGGTTCTTGTGTCCTCAGGTCCACTGCATGGCATTCCTCCAAGGTGTCTAGGAAGGAGGAGAGATGAAGGCTCCTCCTCCTCACCAGGAGAGTTCCAGGAAAAGATTTTGTCGGGGGTGAAAAAGAGTTTAGGTCCTCTTTTTGTTCACCTGCCTCAGAAACACGCGAGCTCCTCGTTTACGTTCATCCTAAAAAACTAAAGCTCCACTGAGCCCAATGCTTGCAGCGGTTTTTTCCGGTGCTGAATTAAGAAATAAATATAGAAATTGCTGCTGAAGTGCTCGAGGGGGAAAAGAAAAGAGGAACTCTGTACTAGATTCGATTTTTATCCATAAATATCATTAGACATTAAGAAAAAACACTTTTAATTGTTTGCTAGGATTGTTGTGTAGTTTATTTTATTCTTTTTTTAAAGTCATTCCAGCAGTGTTTCATATGGTTTAATTTCAACGGTAAAAACAACTGGATCCTGAACACGCAACAGCAGGCTTTTCTCCTTTTATTTCAACTGCATTTGAACACATCGCCAGGTGTAACCTTAATAACACATTAATGACAGATGTAGCAGGTTTTACACCCCCCCCACCCCCCCCCCACACACACCTGGATCAGCATTCCGTTTAACAGCTGAAGAAGGAAACAGGAAGTCCTCCCTTCCACTGTTTTTAGAGCTCATTATTTTATTTTGAAAGTTGTGACAGGAAGCTGTGACCGGTAATCGGGCCATTATCGGTTCAAATAAATATTTACAGAGCCGGGGAATTGCGTTAAATATTTTGGTTTTATATAAATATATAAGCCACAAATCTCTGGATCCATCTCCACTCTGCAATCTGAGAATATTTCATTTAATGTGTAAATTTAATTCTAAATTGTAAAAAGTATTTTTGTTTTGTTTCCCCGTACATTTCCCACTTTAATTACGTAATTACGTAAGTAATAGGGTCCGGCTCTCTGAATATTACCCAAGTGCCCCGGCTTCGTATCTCTTCTTCCCTTTTTTTGTTTTTGTTATCGCAGAGAAACAGGAAGTGACTTTTATTTTGTTACCTCTTAATTTATTGCGTGTTTGTTGTTGACGAGAGTGTGTCTCCATCTGTTAGCTCGACGTGATGTGTGCAACCCCCTCTTCAAACATCAGTCCTCCACGTTCTTCTTCTCTTCCTGGTTCCTTTTTATGTTTATAGTTTTTAGGACGTCCTGCTTAGTTTCCCAACTGTAACAAGTCCACACACAGAAGAATTGAGCATCAGCCAATAATCACAACGATCAGTGGGAGAAGTTTAGAGGAAGTAAAGACGAGGTCTGGAGGAGGAGAAGAAGCTGCTGGAGTTCCACGCAGAAACATTCTTCAGATCATTTAAGTATTCAAAGATGAAGCGGTTCTTCTGGTTGAGATGACGAAGTTCCTTTAACATCTGCAGCAGGTTTACTAGTTCCTGTTCTAACAAATGGACAAAGCAGCAGAGCTTTGGAGCCATCGGAGGTTCTCCTGGCTCCTGTGGAGACCTCAGGCTCCTACGACTGAAGGATCTCCTCCAGGAACCTTTTTTAAAGGTCTGACTTGAACCGCCTCGTCTCTCTTGTAGAGCCCCTGAGAGCTGGAGGAGGAGGAACCTCCCGAGAACTCCTGGTTCACCTCCTGCATCGTGTTTGACCCGTTTCATTTCCTCTCGTACTTGTCCTGAACCTCCTGGTCGGTTCTCTGGGGTTCTCCGCTGCGGTTCCTCTCGGCCCCGTGAGACCTGCTCTCCTCCAGGAGGCCCCCCTGTAGATCTGCATGCGTGTGTTTTGCCCCTATGAGCGTTTTGAGTTTTGATGCTTTGCGGTTGGTTGAAGGGGGAAAAGTACATTGTGGTAAATTTCTTCATTGAATTCATCTTTTAGGAAGTGATTTTTATTAGACGGTTTTAGTTTGTTGTGATTAAAGTCGGATGTTTAAAGATTGTTCTCTGAGATTAGTTTGTTTCCTCGATCCGATTAATTATTCTTATCAAGTTCTCTTATCCTTAAACTCTGAACTAAAACCATGAGCATCTTATTGTGCTTCAATAATTAACTTTATCAGAAGAACTTTATGAAGATGTGGTTCATCGCTACTTGTTTCAACTCCACAAATACGATGAATCCATAATTTGAGGGACTGTTTTGTTCATTATTTCTTGTGTTCCGGGAAGAGACGCTTCAGGTGATCTGAGGTCTGTCTCATTCTGGGGACAGACGGGGGACAGACGGACAGACTGCTAGTCGTGTTTAGAATTGGCCTCGTTTTTCTTCTATGAAAAGAAACTTGATGTTTTTATTATAAATATGAAACTGATGTTTTCTGTCTTTGTTTTAGGAACAAACACGTTTTTGGTTATTTTTGGTTCTTTTTGACATTTGTTCCCTACAAATACTTGAATTTCTTAAACAAATTGCTTAGATTTAAAGTAGTGGATGATGAATAAATAAGTGGACACTGGATAATATTCACAATGTTCACGCGTCCCTTTTTTTGTCTTCGATCAATAAATCCGTCAAATAACTATTAAATTTCTTCAAATCTACAAAGACGGTCTGGATGTACCTGGAGTCCCTCCTCTGACAGGTGACGGCTCCTCCCAGCTGATCCTCCCCCTGAGCTCATCACCCCCCCCCCCCCACACACACACACACACGCTCAGAGGAGCCATGTGGGGCCTCTTCGCTGCCGGCTGCGTCGTCTTCCCCGGACTCTTCGCGCTGTGCAAACACACCCTGAAGCTGTGGACGGGATGCAGAGACGGGGACGCAGCTATGGTGTCCACGCGGTAGGACATCCCCCCCCCCCCCAACACACACACACACACACACACACTTAACACACTGCAGTGATTCCTGGAAGACTGAAGCAAACGTTTATATTCACATCCTGTACTGCTGTTAAAGTACTAATACCACACTGAGCGGATACTCTGTTAAAGTACTAATACCACACTGAGCGGATACTCTGTTAAAGTACTAATACCACACTGAGCGGATACTCTGTTAAAGTACTAATACCACACTGAGCGGATACTCTGTTAAAGTACTAATACCACACTGAGCGGATACTCTGTTAGAGTACTAATACCACACTGAGCGGATACTCTGTTAGAGTACTAATCCCACACTGAGCGGATACTCTGTTAAAGTACTAATACCACACTGAGCGGATACTCTGTTAAAGTACTAATACCACACTGAGCGGATACTCTGTTAGAGTACTAATACCACACTGAGCGGATACTCTGTTAGAGTACTAATACCACACTGAGCGGATACTCTGTTAAAGTACTAATCCCACACTGAGCGGATACTCTGTTAGAGTACTAATACCACACTGAGGTGATGAAGAACCCCTTGTTTCTGTCTCTTCAGCGTCGTGTCGTCCCTCCAGGCCGTCATGGCGTCCTCAGCTGGATGTGTGATCGTCTCGTCCTGCCGGGACGTCTTGGAGGACAGGTGAGACTTTTTACTCCAAGGCCCCACATGTGGATTCATCCGCAGCTGGAAATAGTCCCAAAACAAACGCTGCACTGCTCCGTGTGATGTATTATGGATCAGGACGACGTGTTCATGGTCCTCAGAGGATGAACCTTCTGGCTCCAGGGAACCGCTGTCCTCTCCGGTAGCTCCAACATTAAAATTATTAGTAAAAATAATTATACAAATCAATAATGGGCATAAAACATGGCAAGGGAAATATATATAGAACTTAATATCATTAAAACCTTTAAAATATAAGAGTTGAATACTAAACGGGTTTTTACTGTTTATAGTAAAACCCATTAAGAAGAAAACGAATGTGTGAACAAACCTCAACCTGAACAAATTAGCCACCAATTAACAGTCACAGCTATTTACGGCTGTAAGTCGCTGACAGAATAATCCTGCTCGCTGAGGACGGCGGGACGGAGGAATAAAGGAGCCGCTCTCCTTTATTTCCCAGTCAAAGTGGAGGTGCGTCCAGGCTGCATTTGTTTATCAAATCCCACAACGCATTCGTGCCACAATGCATTCTGGGAGAGGCTGCTGCTTCACAGAATGTTTAAGGTCAGCTGATACTTGTCCGGATACAAATCCGTTTCAGTCCAGGTGGAGATCCGTCAGAACGTCTTATACTGTTAAACAATATATTATAGATGGAGCTCCGGAGGGAGGAGGAGAGCTCAGCGCCTCCTCCTCCCCCTCCCCTCCCCTAGCACTATGGTGCTGGACCCGCTGGAGGGGAGGGAGGCCCAGGAGAACCTGGACTGAGGGTGTCCCCTGTGAGCCTGCAGGAGAACGAGCCACTACCACTTCAGTCCACAGGGGGCGACACGACCACCACACGAAAGACCTCTGGAGCGACTAAACAGCCGTAACGCTTCAGTTCAAACAGGAAGTGATTCAAGTATCTGAGATCCGTCGACCACCAGAGCTGATCAATCATGTCATGTCATCTGTTTCCTGCTCAGACATTGGCTGACCGACGCTTACATCCTGTTTGCCACGCCCTACTTCGCTTACGACATCTACGCCATGTTCCTGTGCTACTGGCACAGGTTGCAGGTCAAAGGTCACGAGGAGGGGCAGGCGGGGGGCGTGGTCGGGTCAAAGCGAGCCGCCGTGGCAGGTTACCTGCGCAGGGAGAAGCTCATGGTGCTGCACCACGTCTTCATGGTGGCCTTCTGCTTCCCTGTATCACTGGTAACTATGGCAACACCTGACCTTTGCCCTCGCGCCAGGGTCAGCACGGCGCTAGGTGGATCCTCAGCATATTGTTTGTATTCTAACGTCTGACGTGTAGTACCGCCACAGTGGATCAGCCTCATTATTAATATCTTGTTAAATGTATTGATTCTGCAATAATTGCTGTGATTATATTCTGTATTATTATCTCTGTCTGTTGGGATTAATATTCATATTTGATTATTAAAATGAGTAATATTCTTATTATTAAGTATCGTGTCGTTCATCACGTATAATGCAGTGTAGAATAATAAAGGGTGTGTGTGTGCAGCTGTGGAGGGGGGGCCGAGGGGACTACTTCCAGGGTGTCCTCTTCCTGACTGAGCTCAGCACTCCATGTGTCTGTCTGACCAAAGTTCTCATTCAGGTGAGACGTGATTTCCACTGAAGATCAATGAAATCCACATTTATAGTTCCACTCACTGCGTCTCGTCCTCCTTCTGTGTTCAGTTTAAGAAGCAACACACTCTGCTGCACAAAGTCAACGGCGTCCTGATGCTGCTGCTCTTCTTCTTCTGCCGCGTGCTGCTCCTCCCGTACCTGTACTACTCCTACAGCCGGTACCAGTATTTATACACCTGGTATTAGTACCTGTACTACTCCTACAGCCGGTACCAGTATTTATACACCTGGTATTAGTACCTGTACTACTCCTACAGCCGGTACCAGTATTTATACACCTGGTATTAGTACCTGTGCTACTCCTACAGCCGGTACCAGTATTTATACACCTGGTATTAGTACCTGTGCTACTCCTACAGCCGGTACCAGTATTTATACACCTGGTATTAGTACCTGTACTACTCCTACAGCCGGTACCAGTATTTATACACCTGGTATTAGTACCTGTGCTACTCCTACAGCCGGTACCAGTATTTATACACCTGGTATTAGTACCTGTACTACTCCTACAGCCGGTACCAGTATTTATACACCTGGTATTAGTACCTGTGCTACTCCTACAGCCGGTACCAGTATTTATACACCTGGTATTAGTACCTGTGCTACTCCTACAGCCGGTACCAGTATTTATACACCTGGTATTAGTACCTGTGCTACTCCTACAGCCGGTACCAGTATTTATACACCTGGTATTAGTACCTGTGCTACTCCTACAGCCGGTACCAGTATTTATACACCTGGTATTAGTACCTGTACTACTCCTACAGCCGGTACCAGTATTTATACACCTGGTATTAGTACCTGTACTACTCCTACAGCCGGTACCAGTATTTATACACCTGGTATTAGTACCTGTACTACTCCTACAGCCGGTACCAGAATTTATACACCTGGTATTAGTACCTGTGCTACTCCTACAGCCGGTACCAGTATTTATACACCTGGTATTAGTACCTGTACTACTCCTACAGCCGGTACCAGTATTTATACACCTGGTATTAGTACCTGTACTACTCCTACAGCCGGTACCAGTATTTATACACCTGGTATTAGTACCTGTACTACTCCTACAGCCGGTACCAGTATTTATACACCTGGTATTAGTACCTGTACTACTCCTACAGCCGGTACCAGTATTTATACACCTGGTATTAGTACCTGTACTACTCCTACAGCCGGTACCAGTATTTATACACCTGGTATTAGTACCTGTACTACTCCTACAGCCGGTACCAGTATTTATACACCTGGTATTAGTACCTGTACTACTCCTACAGCCGGTACCAGTATTCATACACGTGGTATTAGTACCTGTACTTCTTATTATAGTAGGTATTATAGTAGAAGTACCTTTACTGTAATAAAGTACTTGCACAGTGGTATTAGTACTTGTCTCCATGTGTCAGCTTTGCTCTCTCAATGTTTTCATGTTGTTTGGAAAGGAGGAAAAAGCAAAGCGCCGTGACCCTCTGTTGTTGTTGTTGTTGTTGTCGTCGTCTCCACAGCTACGCCTCTGTCCCGCTGCACCTGGTGCCCTTGCTGGCCCCGTGGCAGTGTAACCTGGGGGCCGCTCTGCTGTGGCCCCTGCAGCTCTACTGGTTCACGCTCATCTGCACGGGAGTCCTCCGCGGGCAGAGGACGGCGGCTCGCTGCCCGACGGACGGCGGCGGGTCTGGAACTTGAGGACCTGAGGAGACCTGAGGAGACCTGAGGGGAAAACCAGGAGTGAGAATATAAAGCAGCGTGTAGCCAGTGAGAGTATAAATGTTGAGGTATGAACTCAAGAGAGCAGGTCTCTCTCGGTCATTTTTTCAAATATTTGTATTTGTCCAGGTAAATAACAATATCTAAAAATAACTGTGCAGTAGAATTAACGTTTAATTATTGAAGTGTAAATAAACCTTTTTAAAATGCAACTTTAAATGCAGCGTTGTTGTTTTTTGTCTGTTTTGCTGTCTTTCATTTTTAGCATTTGGGTATAGTATCCTTTTGAGTTGAAAAAACAGTGGTAGTGGAATGCGACTGAATATATTTACTAAAAGTACAATCTGAGATTTCTCCTCCTACGTAATTTGACAGATAAGTCAAACGTTTGGACACGCTTTCTCAATCGAGAAACTTTTGACCTTAGTAGGAATTAAAAGTAAAGCATTTATTGCTGAGTGTATCAGAGTACTTAAATACTGTGATATTAGTACTCCTTTTCAGAGTGTTTTAATTATGTGTTGTATTTGCACGGTGTAGTACGTTGATTCATGAATCTGTTTACAAACGGGTGATAACTACTCCTTCCCGGTTTCCTCTGTCTTCCGGTTTACCGTCAGTTGCTTTGATTCGGGGAAACGAGTCATCCGTTAAGACCGAGCGGCTCTTTCTCTCTCCTTCCTTTTTGAACCGCAGCTGTCAGCCAGCGACCCACCAGCGAAGTATCGCGAGAGTTCGAGGCAGCGAGCGAGAAGAACGGGCTCCAGGCAAGGCAAATAGCAATATTCCTATTTAGCAACAACAACGACCCTTTTTTGCGAAAAATGATAATTCTGTTCCGCACACTGAAAGAATGACGAAACGTGCGCCAGGTTTCCCCGCGCGGTAACGGACGAAAACACCGGACTGTGATATGCAGGTAGCGAAAATACACGCAACACTGGCGGTGGAGCAGTATTGATAGCTAGCTAGCTTGCTGGTTTATTAATAGCTAACTCTGGCTGGCTAACGGGTAGCTTAGCTGGCGAAGAATCTTTGGCAATCGCTTGCTTGTCGGATTATTCGGTGTGTGGCGACAGGTTACAGGAGGCGTCACAACATGATGGTGTACACCTGGAATCACCGCCACGGCGCAGAGGTTCTAAGCAGGTGGAGGCGAGCGAGCCGCCGTTAGTTAGCTATTGTTAGCTTAGTTAGCCGACGTTACGCGTCTTTTAAAGAGAGCTGAATGAGCAGGACTCACGCGCTGCTAGTTCGTGTTAGCAAGCTAACGAGTGAGAATGTGATTATTAGGGCTAAATGCTAGTAGTTAGCGAGCATTAATCTGCCCGGGGCGAGGTGGAAGCGGTATGCAACTGGGTTACTGCAGTACAAGTCCTATTAGAACACTGTCATCAGTCAAACATGATGTAAATATAGGATTACAAGTCAGTTACAACATATGTAAGTTATAAGATATATCAATCATCCCCAACAAATACATTAACATGATTACGTATATACCATTAGTACGTAAACATACTGACATATTAGTTACATTACTACTAATACATTAACATTAACTAATCAGTAGTTAATTAATAGTACGAATACATTAACATATTATTACACTGGTACATGAACATATATTAAATATGAATAGTAATCAACAACAACAAAATTAAACAGTATTGTCATAAACATTTATATTGATTATATTATGCATGTATTATAATTAATGTGAAGTGAAACGTACAGCTGTGGATACAAACCCTTTTTGTAATGTAAATAAAATGAATGCAGGTATATTATGTAAGTGAATCCGTGGTGAAGCTTTTTAAGAGAAACTTTTTTTCACTGGATTTTGGTCCCATGAAGTTTGATTGGCTGGATAAACTGTTGCCGTCTTCCTGTTGTATAATAATGTCCTGAAGTCCTGTTGTTATCTCTTACATGGGAACCTTTGGTTGATTTGTTCCTTTGTTGTTGTTTGTTTTACAGGATGTGGCCACGTCCCTCTGGATGTCCGACACTCGGTGAAGACGGAACAGACCTTGTGAATCTCAAACCCCGTCCCACTGTGGAAGAGTTTCAGAAATCACCAAATAATGTAGCCCTGTGACGCCCCCCCACTCTCCCCATTCTCCGGGTTCGGTGCATTTCAAGTGTCCGCTGTCGATGGGGCCGAGCGCACGCTTCACTTCGTACCCGTATGTCAATTGTTAGACTGATGTGCTGTGTTGGCCCCCCCTCTCCCCCTCCCTCCCTCCCAGCTGTCATCTGTTTGAAGTGATCTGATCCACCAATCGAGTCCCTCGGGATGAACGGCTCTCTCTTGACCCCGCCCAGCCCACGAGCGGCCAGCTCCTCTCCCTTGCCCCCCTCCCCGTCCCCGTCCCCGCCCTCTCCCTCCATGCTGCCCCTGTCCCCCCGCCCCCCGCCACTACCCCCTCTAATGAGTCCCCCCCTGCAGGCCCACCCGTCCTCCCTCTCCGACACCCCCACGCCGTCCCCCTCGCCCTGCTTGAGCTGGACCGAGTTTTGCGAGCTCCACGCCCGCGTGGCCGCCGGAGACTTTGCGCGCCACTTCCGGGCCTTCCTCCTGGAGAACCCCCACTACTCCCCCGACTCGGCCGTCGCCTTCTGCCGCCGCTTCACTGACCGCTTCGTCCGTCACTTCCAGAGCGAGCTGGAGGGGGCGCTGCCGGCCAGCTGCGCCTCCGGCGGGGACGACATGGCAAGCTGGGCTCCCCAGCCGGACGCCACCTCCCTGGAAGAGGAGGCGGTCTTGCCGTTGCTGGCGTCTGGAGGCGCCGTCCTCTCGTGCCCCCAGACCGCTGCTGCTCGGGCGCCATTAAAACTGGCGCCCACGCGGTTGGTGTTGGAGAACCGCTGCGGGGACAGTTTTCAGGACTCCTACGCCCACGGCCAAGTCCTGCCCCCGTCCTCTTCCTCGTCGTGTTGCTCCTCGGTGGGGGGGAACAACGGAAGGCGCGAGGAGAGGAGCGCCGCGGTCACCGCCGGCAACGGTGAAGCGCCAGTGGAGGAGGAGGAGGACAGCTGGTTGGGCGTGGCGTCCGTCGGCGAGGACCCCGAGCAGGAACAGGAGTTTGCCGAGGTTGATGACCCTGCCTACACCTCCCAGATTCCTCACTCCTCCTCCTCCCCCCCCCCGGACGCCAAGGGCAACGGGACGCCCAACTCCTCCAAGAACAAGCTGAAGAAGCGCTTCTCCCTGCGCAGCGTGGGGCGCAGCGTGCGCGGCAGCGTGCGCGGCATCCTGCACTGGCGCAGCTCATCCAGCGACTCCGGCCAGAGCCCGCTGCCCTCAAGCTACAGCTACACTATGGGCGTGCAGGACGCCGCCATGGTCTCCGCCCCCAAGAGAAACTCTGCCACGCAGCCCCCCACGCCCACTTCCTCCTCCATGCCCGTCTCCCTGTCCATGCCCCTCTCCCTGCCGCACTCCTCCTCCTCCTCGCTGCCGCCCTCGTCCTCCAGCAGCGCCACCTCCCTCTCCCTCTCGGAGGCCGCCCGGGACCGCCGGCGGAGCAACGGCGAGGGCGGCGAGAAGGAGAAGTGGAGCCACCGACTGGAGAAGCTCCGGCTGTCTCGATCCCCCCCCCCTGCTCTCACCCCGACCGCTGGCGGGCCTCATTCCTCCACGCTGCCGCCCAGCAGTGCCGCCGCCTGCGTTGCGGGACCCCTGAGGAAGGTGGGCCGGCTGGTGAGGGAGGGGGGGGTGAGCGTCAGCTCGTCCACCGACGAGTTCACGGGAAGCCACGGCTTCTCCGGCTTCTCCTTCGGGCTCCTGCACCACGGGGCGGACAGCAACAGCAGCACCTCCTCGGCGGGGCTGGGCGGGCCGGTGCAGCCGCTGGCCGGCGGGGGGAGCGTCCCCTGGAGGGGGGGGCGCTGGCACAAGTGTCGCCTGGTCCTCAAGGAGAGAGACCGGGAGGGGGGAGAGAGAGGGGAGGAGTACTACCTGGAGTTCTTCATTCCACCCAAAGTAAGTGAAGCTGAACCGGAGACGTGTTTAAACAGCTGCTTCATGCGATAAAAGCTCCTCTTCATGGGAAACAATCACGTCTTTAGTGCAGAATAACAATCATTTAAAAATGGATGGACACAAGCTGGATGGCTTTTTATAAATCCACAATATTTTGGAAAACTATGAATAAGCCGACATTTGGTGCCACAAATCTCAAATAATAATGGAGTCTCTACGTGCTTTAAATATTAAACTGATTACACTGTTCGCTCACAGGTTCTCTGATTTCTGGTCACATGACCGAGGGTGTCAGATGGCTCCATGATGTCATAGTTTCACTGAGGCGCTCCCAACTCAATGTTTAAGGAACCTGATTAAAGCAAATCAATCAGAGATTAATAAAGAATAAAATGCTGTGTGAAACGTCATCGTTGTCTGTGAGACGCTTGTTTATCATTTCCATATTCTGGATGATTTTATGAACAGAAAGTGACTTGATACACATGTATATCTTTTTTCTTTATCTTTTGCTTTAAAGCTCTAACCTGCTGTCAGAGGGGACTTAAAAACAGTCCTTTGTCATTTTAATATTACATAATATAATTCTATAAACATCATGAACAATGTATTTAATTTGTGGAGGAAAATGTGCTTCAATATAATGAATCTGTGTTGTTTCTGTAGTGAGGAAGCAGCAGAAGGACTCGCGTTGACCTCGTGCTCGTTTATTATCGTTTTAGTTTTGTGTTTTGTTTCATTTCTTTTCATTCCAGTCGACGGTTTGAATTTTTAGTAAATTAGTTTGACATTCCAGCTTTCAGCTCGGTGGTGATCGCCGAAAAGAGACGGTGAATCCCACGTTTGATCGGTTTGATCAGTTTAGGGGAAATACGATCTTTCGCAACCGGACAATTCAGGTGGACGTCATGAGCGATGTGAATGAATGATGTCAGAGACCCGATGCTGTTTACGTGCACGTACGGGACTATTTTCCTCTAGAATACTGAAATGAAATACTGCAACTATTTCATTACTATTCATAATTTAGCTGGTAACCGTATTATGAAAGAGGTACGTGAGGCTTTATCTTCAATGTAACAGTTGGAGTCCAGCCTCTCGCACCTTATTGTTTGTTTATTTATTTACTGATGTGGCGTTTTCTCTCCTCCAGTCGTCGAAGCCTCGGCTGACCGTCCCCTGCTGCTCCATGGTGGACGTGAGGAGCACCACGGCGCAGGAGGTCCCCGACAAGGAGAACACCTTCCTAATGCAGGTAACTGCTGCTCCTCCCCTCCCCTCCTGCAGGCTCCTCCTCTCCTCCTGCTGCTTCTCCTCTCCCGCCTCCTGCTGCTGCTCCTCCCCTCCCCTCCTGCTGCTCCTCCTCCCCTCCTGCTGCTCCTCCCCTCCCCTCCTGCTGCTGCTCCTCCCCTCCCCTCCTGCTGCTCCTCCTCCCCTCCTGCTGCTCCTTCCCTCCCGCCTCCTGCTGCTGCTCCTCCCCTCCTGCTGCTCCTCCCCTCCCCTCCTGCTGCTGCTCCTCCCCTCCCCTCCTGCAGGCTCCTCCTCTCCTCCTGCTGCTCCTTCCCTCCCGCCTCCTGCTGCTGCTCCTCCCCTCCCCTCCTGCAGGCTCCTCCTCTCCTCCTGCTGCTTCTCCTCTCCCGCCTCCTGCTGCTGCTCCTCCCCTCCCCTCCTGCTGCTCCTCCTCCCCTCCTGCTGCTCCTCCCCTCCCCTCCTGCTGCTCCTCCTCCCCTCTCCCCTCCCGTTCTATTCTGGTGAAGCTGATTATGGATCATTATCTGTATCAATACAACCGTTAAAAGTCTGTCGTATAAACATCAAATATATTAACGTACCTCATTATGAAACATAATTAAACACCCCGTGACTCTCAACCAATCAGAACGCTGGATTTCATCTACCTGTATTATAAAGTACAATGACCGAAGTTAAAGACCTTCAAAAAGTACCTGTGAGTACTTCAACGTCACCAAATACCTCCGAGAACTGAAAGAACTGACGGTTCCCCCCCCCCCCCCCCCCAGCTGGAGGGCACGGCTCAGTACGTCATCGAGACTCGCGACGCCGTTCAGATGAGAGCCTGGCTGAGCGACATCCGGAACGGCATCTGTCTCAGGTGATCAGCGAGGGAACCAACTCTCTGTGTGTGTGTGTGTGTGTGTGTGTGTGTGTGTGTGTGTGTGTGTGTGTGTGTGTGTGTGTGTGTGTGTGTGTGTGTGTGTGTGTGTGTGTGTGTGTGTGTGTGTGTGTGTGTGTGTGTGTGTGTGTGTGTGTGTGTGTGTGTGCGTGCGTGCGTGCGTGCGTGCGTGCGTGCGAGAGGCCTCCTGGACTAACTAACTCCCCCCCCCAGTGAACAGGAGGACGCTGAAGGAGTCTCCATGGGGCCGCTGGACATCAGCGGGACGCCAGATATTGTTGACCGTCTCTCACAAGGTAAAACTAGGATTTCCCTGTTGAGTTCTCATTGCCAGGTGTTTGGCCGTGTGCCGTACTTCTACACAGCCTGTGTACTTCTACACAGCCTGTGTACTAGTACACAGAGTTGGACTCGCCGTAACGTTTCACCTCGTCCACCTCCTGTTGTTGTTGTTGTTGCAGTGTGTTACGGAGGCTCCTCCCCTCTGATGGATCCCCTCCCACCGGAGCTGCCACCTCGAGCGCCTCTCGACGAACCAGACGGCCGGATCCTCGGTGGAGGCGGAGCCGGCCTTGGGACGCCTTTTGCTGAGACGCCAGACGCCACGGGTGATTATTGATTGATTACAGCAGCTGGTCTACAAGCATTCAGTCAAACATTATCAAATATATGTATTTTTACTGTGTTTCTGTAATTTAGTGATTTTCTTCTTTCATGAAAAATTCAAGATAAATGAAATATTGTATTTCTATCATTATGTTTAATGCTGTATAATAATATGCTAAGAGCTCATTTTAGGAAGTTAAACAGATCATTATTCATCTCCAATATCAATTTAATATGAATGTGAAAACATCTGGATACGTTCAGGTTCATTCTATAGACACTTGAACACATCAGGATAACGTTCAATGTTCTCCTGTTCACTGAGCAGAGCCTGAAGGCATCATACTGTAACTGACGTGAGCTGTTGGTCAGCCGGTAGCGGTCAGCTGTTGACTGATTAATGACTTCACGTGATCAGACACTAGACGCTTATACCGTGATGAACAAGCTCCACGTTCCATCTCTGAAGTACCAACACGTGCTGATGGTCTTCATCCAGGCTCCTTCCTGTTCTTGGATGTGGCCCCCGCCGAGGCGGTGGAACACCCGCTCAGCGAGTGCCAGTGGTTCCACGGCACTCTGTCCCGTCTCAAAGCCGCCCAGCTGGTGTTGGCCGGCGGCCCGGCGAGCCACGGCGTCTTCCTGGTTCGCCAGAGCGAGACGCGACGCGGAGAATACGTCCTCACCTTCAACTTCCAGGGAAAGGCCAAGGTGAACACGCAAAGAAAGAAGCATGTCCAGTTTAGTTCAGGGGACAACCCACGTGAAGTCAAAGCTTTAATAGAGCTGCATCCTCTGTAGTGACCAGCAGGGGGCGACTCCTCTGCTCCCATAGACGTCTATGAGGAAATGACTTTTTTACTCTTGATTTATTCCCTCAGTAAACATGAGTTTATGGTCTCAATCTCTAGTTTCAAGTCTTCAATACAGCATGATGTTGATTTAGTGCCTTGACTACACTAACAAACTGTAGCACTTAAATTGTACTTTTAATGGTTCTTATCTACAGCAAGTTGTAAATCGGCTTATTTATTGAAATTGCACTTTCTTGTTTCTTGTTCTTCTGAGTTTGTGTCCTCGTGGTTGAAATGCACCTAGTGAAAGTCGCTTTGGACAAAAGCTCAATGACATGTAATGTAGTAAATGGTGGTCCATTTAGAGTCAAGCGGACCATGAAGCGGGGGATGCTTTAGCGCGGGAGCTAATCAGAAGGAGTCACGAACTATTCTTGTGTTTCCCTGCAGCACTTGCGTCTGTCCCTGAACGAGGACGGCCAGTGCCGAGTGCAGCACCTCTGGTTCCAGTCCATCTTCGACATGTTGGAGCACTTCCGGGTGCACCCGATCCCCCTGGAGTCCGGCGGCGCCTCCGACGTCACGCTCATCAGCTTCGTGGGCGCCACCGCGGTCCGGCAGCCAGGTACGCCAAAGACACCGGAGCAGACGGACGGGGACCATAAAGCAGGGGAGGCTTTAGGGCGGGGTTACACGCTGATTGACAGGTCTCTAAAGGAGCATGTGATGAAAGTGCAAACGTTCCGCTGCAGCGTCCTCTCGCCGCCTGCTGCTGTGCTGACCTCTGACCTCTGTTGTTTTCTGTCGTATCCGTTGGCTCGTCCCTTGCAGGCCGGGACAGGGCAGGCAGTCGGCCCACAGTCTGTGATGTCATCACCCCGCGCCATCCCGACTCTCCATCAACCCCCATCTCTGACTGTGTGTAAGTGAGACCGGACTCAGTGAGAGACATTTGTGTGTGTGTGTGTGTGTGTGTGTGTGTCCTTGAAGTGGACCGTCTCCATGACTACCACTGACTCCATGGCCACAGACTTTATTCCACCTAACTGTCGACTCACTCTCTTCTCCTCACTTCACTCCTTCACTACACTTTGCCCTCCTTTATTTACACCCCGCTTCCCCCTTTCTTCATGTTTCTGGTCCCTGCAGACTTGACCAGCAGACCCCGTAGCCCCCCTCAGCCTCCGCCCCCCCCGCTGCCACCGTGCCGGCCACCGCCCCCCACGCCTCCCCAGGAGCAAGAGGACGAGGCGGCGGGAGGCGCGACAGAGGCAACCACGTCGGTGACCGTGACGGTGACAGGAGGTGGAGGAGGAGGTGGAGCAGGTGGTGGTAGTAGTAGTGGAGGGGGTGAAGAAGACTGGGAGGAGAGAGACAGGGACACGCCTCTCCAACAACTAGAAGCTGTGGAGGGAGAAGAGCGGGAGGGAGCGAGGGCGCCACGAGCCATCGACAACCAGTACTCCTTCTTCTGACGCGAGAGAGAGAGCAACACTAACTAGCGGTACTTTTCTTTGTGTTCTTTTAGTCCGATAAGCTTTTTATTTTTTTGTTGACTCAGCGAGCTTGTTGTTGAGCTCGAGCGGGTTGAAGCCCGCAGACCCGATAGCTCAACCACCTTCTATCCACAGAACTACGGAGGCCCAGATACAAAACAAAAATATATTTCTTCCTTGTGTTTGTGACGTAAAAATAGAAACAAAATGATTTAGTTGCTAATAAAATGTCTCGCTTACAACATCAGAAGAACCAAACTGCTGTTATTATCTTTCACCAAAATCATTTCAACTGCTCTGAAGTCACTTTAAACCGTCAAAATGGACACAAACTACATCGGTTATTTTAATAAAAACACAATGAAAATGACGGAACTTAAACATTGCATTTTTGTAGTCCTTATTATATTTAATGGTGTACACTAATGATCTCGTGTTAGGAAATGAATAATTCAACTCTAATATCTATTTTCTATTCATGTGAAAACGCTACACAAATTATACCTGAACATTACGACGGTTTGTATAATCCTATTCCCTGAGCAGAGCCTGAAGGCATCGCAATGTAACTGAAGGGAACCTTCGTTCGTTAGCCGCTAGCGGTGCTGCTAATGCTGCTAATGCTGCTAGCTCTCCTGCTGCTGAGCTACACACTGATTGGAATATTTACATCTTGTCTTTACAGTGTTTCTTAATTTAAAGTTTTACAACATGCTATTTTTTATTGTCAGACATTTGCTGGTTTGTGCTTTAAAAATGTGTTTTCTGCTTTTCTACATTTCTTTTCACAGTAAATTTGATATTTTAAAATATTTTTTGCATACGTTTTTTCTTTCTTAATTTTCTGCCATTTTAATGTTAAAAGAAGGAACTGAAATAAAAACAAAATACAACATTAGGTACAAATAAGAGCTAATGTAGCGAACTTAGCTGAGTAACCAATAAAATGTTGTTCGATAAGTGACATTGGGGATCAGAAGAAAGGCGTTATTTATTACCTCCTGTCCGCATATTGATCTCACTGATCAGCTATAAAACTCCACACCTCTTGTTCTAAAAAACACTAAACTAGACTGTTTTCTTCTATATTGGTTTAAAATAACACGTTCTGCCTCCTGTGGCTGAAATGAGTGTTACAACAACAATGCAAAGCAAAAAGGCAGAAACTAAATCACCCTGAAATTGATCCTGGTGAAAGATTTCCATCTGTTCTTAAGTCACAAACGCAGGCGAGAACACTTCTATTTGTACTCTCCGGGCTTCCGTAGTTCTGTGACCGGAAAACCCAAAACGACACGACAGCAGAATCCGTTTAGGAGATCATACTGATAATGTACGTGGCACAATTCTAACATGTTCTTTTCTTTGTTTTACCTTATTGTATATTTGATATCTTGAGACCTAAAAGCATTTCAAGGGTACGTAAGATGAACCTTTATTGATCCTCAGCATAAGTACAAACGCACCATTTGTACTGAAAGAAAACAGGTCAAATAAACACTATAAAGAGGTACTCGAATCCAAATATGTGTACACGTCCTTATTATCTTCATAAGATCCTCAGAGGACACAAAGCGGCGTTAAATCCACCGTTTTCTTAATGGCGTCTGCCCCCCCCCCCCCCCACACACACACTACAGAGAAATGAGTAATACCAATAACAATAATTGTTGATGGAAATAACACCAACGACCAGTCAGGATAATAGTGATTCTATTTGGTTTTTTATTTGCGCGTATGCTTCCTCCACGTGAAACTGGTTCCGACTCCATTTTGTAATTGATGTATTTGTGCCTCTTTTTTTCACTTTGGGATAAGAAGGAAAAAAATCGATATAAGATTTGCCATGATGCTCAGTTGCCACGGCGACCGTTGCCCTCGCTCTCTCCCACGCTGGTCCCGCCCCTCGTCGCCCTCTGACCACGAGGGGAAAGGAAAGAAGAAGAACTGCTTTTTCTACTTGTGCCTTTTCTGCGTCGTCACCATCGTCTCATCACTCAGTTCAGAGCCCCCCCCCGTTCTACCGCTCTTTTCTTTGCTCATGTATTTGTCTATATGCCCCCCTCCCCCCCCCCCCCCCACACACACACACACACATCATTTTGTTCAGTATCCTTGTGTCAGAACTCTTTGTGCCTTTCTCTGTCTCTTTTCTCTCTTTGCTACGACTATTTCTTTGTTGGGGGGTCGGGGGTCCGGGGGGGGCATTGTTGTGCGTCCGCCCTCGTGTGGTTAGTTTCAGGTACTATATTGAATTTAATGATATAATATAAATATAGTGAAACATAAATGTTGTGTGGTCTTTCTTCTTCTCTGATAGATCTGGTAAAGGATATTAATTAGTTATAATCATTACTGTAACGACAATAATTGAGACGCCAATGTTTTTAACATAATAGTTTGATACTGTCTTATCCTTAAAATAGTATTAGCAGTGTTTCCCCTAATTTTACAGCTTTGGGGGGAGAGATAAGAGCAGTAGATCAAAAGCAAGTATGCATGGTACTTCATTAACTGGAAACTTAAAAGAAAGGGAACAAAAATACTGCTCAAAAGATTTGTATGTTGTTTGATCTATAATTTAAAGGTTTTTGGAAATGATAAGCTTCTCTTGTAAACCAACTACAGTTGAATACATATTGGAGAAAGAAAAAAAAGATCTGGTAAGCTGGTAAACGTTTAGGTAAAAACAAATATACCCCAAATTCAGTAAATCTGCAAGATTATTTATAATTCTCAATTTGAGATTTGGTCTGCTAACTTTATTGTTGATTGTGATTCAATGCTTGAAATCTCAAGAAGTTAGTAGGCCAAGAATTTGTATTTTATGCCGATTTTTTAGGTGTAAAATTGCATCTGCTCAATACGCTAGTATTTGTATATATTGTACACATACACAAGGGAATCAAGTTAAAAAATACCCTTTAAAATATTTGTTCTACTTGTTACGGTGATGAAACATATCTAAACAACGGAATTCATTATTTTTAAATGTTTTATTTGTATTGTATTCCCTAAAACCAAACGACAAATTCTCTTGCATCAGTTTCCTGACATGAACTCTGGGAAGAGAGTCCACCAGCCGAAGAAAGTTATTGACATGAATTCTAAACCAATGAAACAAAAGTTCAATCTGTGTTGATAGAAAGTTTCCTCCTATCAGGTTTCAGATTAGTTTAGTAGGCGGGATTCACGAGTGATGCGTTCGTTTCAGTCACCGGCGGATCCCGGCTGATTTTGACTTTCTGTTTTCGTGCGGGAGCATTCGCTCGTAGTGAGTACTGGCAGAATATTAAATGGCAATTTTAAACTCAATAAAGTATTTTTAGTCTAACTAGAACATCCTTGTTGTTTATATCGCCCGGAAGTGGCTCGCTCCTCTTCACCTGACCCGAATCACGCGCTCAGCTGGCGCAAGGGGCTGAACAAATCGAACGCAGCCGCTGCCGTGTTTTGTTGTTTTTCCAGCGGTGTGTCGCGATCGGCCTGTCAGACCGTGGGACTTTTCGCTGGAACGACGGGACAGGAGCAACCGGGATGCACATGACTAAAAAGTAAAATCTAAATACCAAAAGGGCTGTCAGTTTATAACGTGACGCCGACGTCGTTTCTGTCGGTTGGCTTCCAGCTGTGTGGCTATAATTCGACATCTGTGCTAAGCTAGCTGTCTTAGCACGATTAGCTATCTTATTTTAACCTCACTCCAAACAACATCAACAACAACGTTGCCGTTTACGTTGCCCCCTGGGCATTAGTTTGGATATAACCGCGGATATAAATGTTACCAAATCCCGTCATGTCATGGGTTAACTAGCTGCCATGCTAGCTAGCTAGCAAGGCTTGTGTTTATTGTTCTCCTTCTGAGGACCCGCATTTTTCTGTTAGCTGTTATTAGCTGTTAGCTAACGTTCGTTTCTCTCCTCCCTCTTAAGGACCAGGAACACAATGAAACCTCCGTCGCAGACATCCCCTTTAAGCAGCATAGTAAGTACAGTGTGGTTCACTGGGGCAATAAAGCTGTTGTAAACATCCGATGAGGAACCGATGAGGAACCGGCCGGTCATCGGTTCCTCATCGGTTCCTCATCGGTTCCCCGATGTTCTCCCATTTACAACAAGCCTCATCTTCAAGGACGTCCGAACTCTGATCCTCGTTTTGGAAGACAAACATTATTTTAATGGATACTGCTAGTTGTTTCTAAAATGTTTGTTATTTTATATTATTTTGTGAGACAAAAATAAGATATATGGATAATTAATAAATATAATTATTCACATATTATTCTTGCATGTACAAAAATAATGTTTTATAAGTTAATTATTGACTTGTTTCTATCATCACAAATCAATCATTTTAATCGGTGAGTTTCTCGTCAGTTTCTTTGACAGAAAATGTTCATAAACTGTTTTTATCCAGCGTGAAGAATCCTTTGAAAATTGTTATTAATTATGATTTTAATGTTAAATATCAGCCTTAAAACGCTTGTATTGTTCCACTGAACAACATGCTCACGTTCCACCGGTTCCTGCAGGTGTTTGAAGGCGTCTACAACAATGCCAGAATGCTTCACTTCCTCACAGCAGTCGTGGTGAGTCGAGAAGATCACAAGAACAATCATGTGGTCTTACAAACCAGGATATTTCTACTAGATCCTTGTACTTTGTTAAAGTCACCTATCGTGGTGATGCTCATGAAAACACACAATTTGAATGAGGGGAATACAACATGTTTCCCTTTATTGTGGTTATTTATAATGATGAATAATATTGTGGTTAAAGCTTGTTATGAAGTTAAACCGATCATAACTCATCTATAATATCTATTTTGGAGGGCTGTCAATAGATAATAAAACAAAACTAATATCACATTTTGAAATTCATTAATCTAGAATACTCGCAATTAAAAGTTTGTTTTTCCTCTAAAGTCTAAACCATATAAATTAACAAGTGATCTCTTTAGAAAGCGTGTATTTTAGACACTATTTTTTAATTATATTTTAAACACAACTCCCCCCATGTGATCCGGTCGGAGGTGGAACATGTTGAACTACGACTCTTCTTGTTGTCCTCGTTCACTTTGCTCTCAACTCTCCATCATTTGACGCGTTACAACACTTTCCCCACATCCAGCGTTTCCACACCACTTGCGTTTAGGGACACAGTGTTGGTCCTCTGGTCTCTCTTGAGATGGAAGTAGCCTGGCAGCTAGCTTAGCCTATCAGCTAGCTTAGCCTATCAGTCCAAAGTGGTCCGTTGCACTCGTCCCCCTTCTGTTTGACACGTGGAGGAATTCCTCTGCTCAGTTCTTCTGTTTGTTTTTCTCTGCATCTGACTGACTGCTTCAGGGTTCAGGGGTCAACGCACAACAGAAGGAAACAAAGTTGCGTTAACTGTGTTTTTATCGCATTCATCTCGGCCACAATAATACCAGATTATCTTGCTAACTTTGACAGCCCTACTGTTTTCTATTCATGTAAGAACTTCTGGATTTATTGAGGTTTCTCTCCATATCAACATTTTACAGATGACACATTAACACGTCACAGATATTATAATGTTTCCATTTTCATTGAGAGGAGCCTGAATGCATCACACTAACCTAAGAGAACCTCCGTTGGTTAGCTTTTAGCGGCGCTGCTAACACTACTAGCTCCTCCTCCTGTTGATCTAAACACTGATTTGGTTAAACCTGAATGATGACATCATCTCTCTTCTGGTCACAGGGCTCCACCTGCGACGTGAGGGTGAAGAACGGCGCCGCGTACCAAGGAATCTTCAAGACTTTAAGCTCTCAGGTAAAAATAGAGACCCGCTTGTTACACTGTTTGCTTCCACACATCGTTCATCCAGCTCCTCTTCTCCCCCGTCAGTGCGAGCTGGCCGTGGATGCCGTCCACAAGCAGAGCGATGGGGACGGAGGAGGAGGGGAGGAAGGTGGAGGAAGCAGCCAGTCCCCTCCACCTAAGATTGAAGACATAACCGACACCATGATCTTCAGCCCCACCGACCTGGTGACGATGACCTGTCGCGACGTCGACCTCAACTTCGCCGTCAAAGGTGACAAGACCAATGCGTTCATCATATTGTTGTTATATATTTACAAATAAGGTTATCGCCGTGTGGAATTTTCACTTGAATTCAAATTTGTGAATTAACGCCTGACAAGAGGAAGCTTCTTTTATTAGAACTTAAGTGCAGAGGGGGGTAAATTCTTCATAGAAAATGAAATATGTACGTATATATATATATATATATATAATGTAATAGTAATAATACGTGTGTGCGTGTCAGACGCGTTCACCGACACGTCCATCAGCTCGTCGCGGCTGAACGGGGATCACCGGGAGAAAGTCCTGCAGAGGTGGGACGGGAACGGGGAGAACTTTGAACTGGAGGCGGACTCGGTGAGACACACACACACACACACACACACACACACACACCTTCACGCACGCCAGAATACACCTGAAAGGGAAGCAGCTCGCTCCGTCACGTTAGCATTAGCATTCCGTGTAGCTTCTCTCAGCCTATGACAGAAGACACCTCCTCACTCTTCACCTCCTTGCAGTCTAACGGTTGGGATGCTAACGAGATGTTCAGGTTCAACGAGGAGGCGTACGGAGTGAAGTCCACTTATGACTCCAGCCTCTCCATGTACACGTGAGTCTCCTCTCCGCCCAGCTTGTTGTTGTTGTTGTTGTCGTCGTCCCATCAGTTCTCATGTCCGTATCAGAACAACCTTGATGAAGGTTTAGTATTCAGATACTTCCACTGTAATACTACTACTGCTACCTGTAATACTACTACTGCTACCTGTAATACTACTACTGCTACATGTAATACTACTACTGCTACATGTAATACTGCTACAAGAATATGGCGACGATGCTTTTTATATAATGATAGTTTTTATATAAAGTCTGATGACCTTGTGGTTGCTTTTATTATTCTTCTGATCTTATTAATGCATCACTGTACAAACTGCCCCCCCCCTCCCTGTCTTTTCTCCCAGCATGCCTCTGGAGAAGGGCACGTCCGAGGTCTTCCGGCAGCGGGAGGCGCGAGCCGCCCGGCTGGCCAATGAGATCGAGGGCAGCCTGCACTACCGCCGGCGGGTCTCCCTGGAGAACGACGAGGGCCGCAGCGAGGAGGACAAGTACAGCTCGGTGGTCCGGGGGGGGGAGGACCGGGCCAGCCCCGGGTTCGCGTCCAGCGGGAGGTGAGTTCTTTAAATTGAAAAAATGAGGGATGGCAGTTTGTGCTGAAAAAGCTCTTTGGTTTCCAACAAAGCAACAACACAATGCTGCCAGTGTTTAAAACGTCAGAATCCATGTTTTGTCTTGATGATTGTTTGTTGTCTTGTTTGGATTGATCAATGCTAGGCTACGCTAACGCCGTACCTCAATCAGCAGAATGAGATTGTAGCTTTGTTTCACAGAGTTCCTCTCACCGTTGTCCTCTTGTCCCCAGGGAAGGTAAATACATCCCTCTCCCGCAGCGAGCCCGAGAGGTCGGCCTGTCTGGCAGAACTGGAGCGTCGGGTCGGACCGCCGCGCCTCCAGGCCCATCGAGGAACCCACCAGCAGGCTCCACCTCCGACCGGAGCAGCACGCTGTCCGTCAAGACCACCTACTCCCCCCACCAGTCGCAGGGCAGCCCGCCGGCTGCCGGCAGCCCCCCCTGCACCAATAGCGTCCTGCCGCACTCCCTCTCTCACCAAAAGGCGCTCGCCGACTCCACCTGCTCCACCGTCAATGGAGGTACGCACTGCATTCTCTGTAGTGACCAGCAGGGGGCGACTCCTCTGCTCCCATAGACGTCTATGAGGAAATGACTCTACTTCTCTGTAGTGACCAGCAGGGGGCGACTCCTCTGCTCCCATAGACGTCTATGAGGAAATGACTCTACTTCTCTGTAGTGACCAGCAGGGGGCGACTCCTCTGCTCCCATAGACGTCTATGAGGAAATGACTCTACTTCTCTGTAGTGACCAGCAGGGGGCGACTCCTCTGCTCCCATAGACGTCTATGAGGAAATGACTCTACTTCTCTGTAGTGACCAGCAGGGGGCGACTCCTCTGCTCCCATAGACGTCTATGAGGAAATGACTCTACTTCTCTGTAGTGACCAGCAGGGGGCGACTCCTCTGCTCCCATAGACGTCTATGAGGAAATGACTCTACTTCTCTCTGGATTTATTCCCTCAGTAAACATTGTAAACATGAGTTCATGTCTCAGTCTCTAGTTTCAACACAACACAAGTTTCTTCTTCAACACAACATGATGTTCATTTAGTGGATGATGGTCAAACAGACCATAAAGCAGGGGATGCTTTAGGGCGGGGCTACACACTGATTGACAGGTTTATCTATAGCAGAGACGTTATAATATCAGAAGACAATGGATGTGACGTTTATAACACTATTGTTGTCGTCTCTTTGTGTCTTAGTCACATCCAGGACTTCCCCCAAAACCCAGAGAATTCAGAGCAGCAGAACCCTGAGGAACCCAAACTCCCAGTGCTCACCTGCAGGAGGTACGTTCCTGTGCTGGTATCACCAGGGTGTTATGGATACTAGTCAGGAGAGTAAAGTACTGATAGCAGAATGACAACCTGCTCCGGGCTTCTTCTCACCCAGAACCGGCTTCTCTTTGTCTTCCTTCCAGTCTCTCGTGCTGCTAAACCCGACGCCCCCCCACAGGAAGTTCCTCTGGTCAGTCCTGTTTTCCTGGACTCTGCCTCCTCCGCTTCTGTCACCATAGCAACCACCGCCAAGCCCTCCGGCCCCACCCCTCTGTTCCCCGTCGATGGTGAGACGCTTCTGTGTGTGTGTGTGTGTGTGTGTATCTATATAGATACTCACACACCCACTCACAAATGATCAGCCAATCATATGGCCTTTAGCACGTAGACGTGGTGAGAAAGAATAAAACACTGTAGCAAACGGGGGGGAGGGGCTTATGTGACGCTGGTGGGAGGGGCCTCACATGTGCACGCTCGTGTCTGTTTGTGCCCATTTGGCCCGAACTGCCCCCCAAAGAGAGAGTTTCTCGGGGGGCCGGGGCGCTGGTTGTAGGTGGCTGCTACGCTCACCGCTGTGAACGCTGTCAGCCGGCTGCTCGAATAACGTCTCTGTGCTCCTCAGTGAACGAGATCCTCAGCACCGCCGCCAAAGAGCGAGCTGAGAGTCTCTCTGAAGGAAAGAGCTGCAAAGGTGAGTGGAGGGGTCAGGGGTCGGGGGTCAGGGGGTGAGCAGGAGTCGTGACTCCTCAGGTCTTCTTCTGGTCTTTGTCTCTCAGCTCCGACGGTGCAGCAGAGGAACCAGCTGGAGGAGCTGCGCAAGTTCGGCAAGGAGTTCAGGGTGAGGCCGGTGTGACGGGGGGGGGCACACTGGGGCAGTTGGGTGTTGGGGGGGGGGCACACCGGGGCAGTTGTGTGTTGGGGGGGGGGCACACCGGGGCAGTTGTGTACATCAGACTTCATGGATAAGTGTGTTTGTGTTTCAAAGGGTCAGAACATAAACTGTTTTCTCAATGAAGGAACCAGAAACACTTTAATATGTTTGAATTAATGTTGCTGATCAGTGCGCTTTAATTATCACAGATCAATAGTAAAACATGAATCAATGTGTTCTAATCATAAAATGATCCGTACACAATTGTACAAGATAGGTTTCCTGTTAGGATGTTCTGATGTACTGCATTAGTACACAGACTGTGTAGAAGTACCTCATGTGAGAACATTACTGTCATATGACTCATTCACCGCTTCATCGCTCCGTCTCTCAGCTGCAGCCCGCCTCCTGTCCGTCAGCAAGCCCCGCCTCCGCCGAGCCTCCTCAGCACAGCGCCGCCCCCGCCCCGCCCAAACCTGCCTCCTCCTCCTCCGCCCTAGACCCCCACCAAGGCGTATCCTCCGGGCCTGAGGGTCCGGCGCCGGAGGGGCAGCAGCCGACGCCCCCCGGCGGCGAAGAGCGAGGCGAGCGACCCGAAGCCGCAGCCACAGCGTGAGTAACGAACCGCGGCATCCTGCTGGAGCTCGACGTGAACAAAGACGCGTCTGGGCCAATCAGAGCTCTGCAGCAGGAGGTCGTAGCGGGTTAGCTTAGCTTAGCTTAGCTTAGCTTGCCTCTGGGACACAAACTCCTTCTTAACATTTGCTTTTTGTTGCTGAACGTCTTTTCATGGCAGCCAAGTGAAGAACTCCACCCTGAACCCCAACGCCAAGGAGTTCCTCCCCGTGAAGGTGCCCCCGGTCCAGGTGAGTCCTGCTGAAGCTCAGCTTCACTCGTCGGTCTTTGTTGATCCGTCTCTCTCTGTGTGTTGTGACAGAAGCCGGCGCCGACCCCCACCCCCCCTCGACCCACGCCCCCCAGCCCCTCATTGGTCCTGGCTCCTCAGGGACAGCCAGGGGGAGGAGCCATCTACGGCAACCCACCTGGACATTACCTGTCCTACGTCTCCCCCCTCCACATCCAGGGACACCAGATCCAGGTCTGAATTATACACACATGTGTATATAAATACAAATACAAATACAAATACATGCACTGCCTGGCCAAAAAAACCTCACCACCCACCTGGATTTAAGGGCGACGAGCAGCACGTCTCTCTTCGTCCATCGGCTCCGTACGCGACGCCGACACTTTCCAATGTGTTCCGCGCAGTAAACCGAGGGCGGAGTAACCTGAGGGCGCAGTAACCTGGGGGCGGAGCCGCGTTCCTTCCTTGTTTGTCAATGAGCTGCAGACTGAATGAATGAATCATCTCATTCTCCTCGTTTTGTCTTTATTTTACGCAGCAAAGCGTCTCAGCAGATAAACGCAGCTCTTCTGCAACATGACGCCAATAAATCGAGACCCAGGGAGCTTCAATCCGACACAAATGCTCTCAGTATATGTTACATTTACAACGTAAATGAAACGATTAATATTCCAAGAAGTGATACAAACCCTTCCGGCTCTTACAGAGACTTATTCTGTGAGCTCTTCATGTTGTCCATCATGTGAAGTCAAAAAAGCGTTGGTTCAAGCAGCGTTCAGACATCGGTGTGTTTTATATCGTTGCAGCACTCAGGAAAAACCCATCGATGCTCCGTCGGATCATTTAAATGAACATTTAAACTAACAAACTCGTCTCCTCCTCAGGCTCCTCACATGTATCAGTACACCATGTCGACTGTCAACCAGGGCAAATACCCCAGAGCCAAAGGTACGCACACGGGGGGGGTCCGGGGGGTCCGGTCACACGGGGGGATAAAAGGGTCACGTTTGGATCAACTGATATGTGACATCATTTCTGATAAAAACCTCCAGGGAGAGACCTACCTGTCCTCATCCCCCAAAGCATTGTGGGAACTGTTACCCAGGGATGGTGTGTTTTTCCCTTCCAGGCCCGGTGGGGGGTCAGCGCCCGGAGCACCACACCTCCCAGGCGTCCTCCATGATCTCGGCCGCCGCCTCGGCCGCCGCCCCCCCCCTGGTGGCCTCGCCGTACCCCCAGTCCTACCTGCAGTACGGTCAGGTGATCCAGGCCCTGCCCCCCCACTACCACGGACAGGTAACCTCGTTCCAGCTCACGACCAGCTGTTAGTCTCTAATTAAAGGGATCAAATCTCTGTTTGCAGCCAGTTTACTCGGTGCTTCAGGGGGGAGCGAGGATGCTGACGTCCGGGGGGCCCCCCCAACAGATGGGTCCTCCTGGCCCCCAGTACCCCGGCCAGGCTGAGGGGCCCCAGCAGGCCATGTATGGTAAGCAGGATCCAGGTTTTTGTTTGCCCCCCTTTTTAAGGAAAAAGGCACAGCAAACTTTTATTAAATCTACATGACCTTCCTCCTCCAGCTCAGACCTTCGCTCACCACTCTGGGGCCGTGCACCACCCCCAGCCCTCCGGCACCCCGACCGGGAACCAGCCCCCCCCCCAGCACACTGCTCCCAGTCCAGGACACAACCAGGTAGTTCACGCCAGAAGCTTCTTCCGTCAGGATGTAATACGACGATGAAGGATAATGTTAAATCTCTAACCTGCCCCCCCCCCCCCAGTCAAGTCAGGCTGGTCCTCAGCCTCAGTCCATGTTCCACTCTGGAGGTCTGCAGGCCCCACCCCCCCCCAACATGCAGCCGGGCCACAGCTCCCCCCAGGCCTCCTACGCCATGCAGGGCTACAGCCTGCCGGGCCACCAGCCGCTGCCCCACGGCTTCCCCTCCATCGGACAGCTCACTCAGGTCAGCCCCCCCCCCGACCCCCCCACAGCCAAGTTCCCCGAGCTATCAGCCTTTAAACCGCGTCTCCGTCCTCTGTCTCCGTCCAGGCTCACGTCACAGGGGGCATGTCCGGCCCCCACCACTCTGCAGCTCACGGCCTGCCCCCCGTCATGCTGCACTACGTCTCCCCCCAGCAGGGCGGGGGCTCCAACCCCCAACATGGCCCCCAGCAGGGGGCGCCGCAGCACTTTTACATTGGACACCCACCAGGTAGAGACATGAGTATTCCTGTGTGTACTCTGTGTACTGATACTCCAGACGTGTAGTACTCAACATGCTCGATGGATTGTGTGACACAATGTATGATGGCTTTGGGTGTACTGTTACTAGTACTTTGGGTGTACTGTTACTAGTACTTCAGTACTGTTATTGGGTATGTCTTCAGGGACAACATGGCGATGTCCTCATCTGGTGTCTTTTGGTCCTCCAGCCCTGCAGGTGCAGCCTCATCCCAGCCAGCAGCTCTCCTTCCACCCCTCCGCTAACTGAGGCCCGTGACCCCCCCTCCGCTAACTGAGGCCCGTGGCCCCCCCTCCGCTAACTGAGGCCCGTGGCCCCCCCTCCGCTAACTGAGGCCCGTGGCCCCCCCTCCGCTAACTGAGGCCCGTGACCCCCCCTCCGCTAACTGAGGCCCGTGACCCCCCCTCTAAGGAAACTAAACCTCCTCATTGCTCCCGAGCTGAGAGGCCTTCTGCATTTTAAGTGTAAATAGACTGAACTCAGTGGACACCCCCCCCCCCCCCCTTACAGACAAAACCAGTTCATTAATAATAAAACCACTGAAAAAACGTCTTATGGTTGATTTGGAGATGCATACATATGACATCTAATGTAAAAGACAAAGTATACTCGTATATATCATTTGTAAAAGTGTCAAAAATAACTATGAAAAGTAAAACATGTCAGAAAAAGTATATTGCTCATATAAATGTGACAGATCAAAACATTATCTTAAAATAACCTCCAATAGTTTATCAGTCATTTCTATTACTAAATATGTCTTGAGAAAGAAAGTGTATTGTTGTTAAAGGAGAATTTACAAATAAGGAATAAAAGTTTTGTGATGTTTAATTTCCCCAAAAAACGCATTAGAACATCTTGACATAAATACACCGTAAAAAGAAAAAATAATGTGAATTATTCTCAGGAGATGTCAGTGAAAATTAAAGTAAGGCAAAAAAAATAATGTTAGACAGGAAACCAATGAGAAAATAATTGTATAAAAAAAGCACAAAAGTTAAATTGGGAGACTGAAGACGAAGTGAAGACGCTGAAGTGTCCCCAATTTATTCCTCAGAAGAAGAAGAAAAGAAAGATGGCCGCTGCGCTGCGTCAGTCAGCTGGACGCCGCCCGGCACGTTGACATAGTTTTCTTCTTCACTATCATCATCGTCATCTTCTTCAACTTCATGAAAGAGGAGGAAGAGGAGACAAAAATAATTTCAACAACTGAAGAACAATAAATTGAAAATAAAACTCCAGAATTATAAAAAATAAACTAAACAGACAGAATGCTCCTTTAATAACTGACGTTTCTTCTCCGGAACGTTTTCATAATCATGTTGAACATCTGAGGATGAGAATCAGAAATAACAGTCAGATATATTAAACAATAAGATAAAACATGCAGTTAATTAGAGACAAACACAGTGGTTCTCAAACGAAACGGTCCGTGCTGAATTGTTATTGAAATAACGACATGTTCTGACTGCATGTGTGATTTTATTAATAACAGAATGAAGAAAATGTAAGAAGACCGTGGTTTAAAAAAGGCAGTTTAACACAAACAGTGTTTGTTTTTTTAAACCCTCCAGCTGTTTTCAGTCTTTCTCTTTTTTATCTTAATTCAAATAAAACGAACACGTCTCAGAGAAGTCTGACTAAGTTTAACTACGTTTAACTAATCTAAAACTTGTCAGAGCTCTCTGAGTTAAAGAGAAGAAGCAAGTGGACGTAACTAGACGGCTGTGATGTTCTACATGCGGTTCCATCCGTGTTCCGTCTCAGCGGCTCCTGAACTACTAAAGAATAATCTCCCCATGTGGGATTAATCAAGCATTATAAATAAAATAATACATTTAACATTAATTGTCTAAAATCTACATTTTCCACAGCCCCTCACGCCCCATCTGTAATTCCTCCGTGCCCCACCAGAGGGTCGCGCCCCACAGTTTGAGAACCACTGCTTTAACAGATTTTAAAGATCTGAATCCTAAAAGCAGCGGAAGAAGCGGGAATCGGTGTTTGGGTTTTCCGAAGTGTACCTGAACTCGGCGTGGAGGCTCTGCTGTTGGTGGTCCCAGCGGTCGGCTCTTCAGGTAACACCATTCTGCAGAAACCAGAGAAGAAGAGAGACCGTGAGGTGGGAAGGACCTTATAACAGCAAAGGCTCATGGGAAAAAGGAAAGAGGAAACCTACATGTAGCCGGGATCCTCAGCGTCGCTCTCAGCGTTAATGTAGTCAGGACCTGTAGGGCACATCACCATCTTCATCACCATCTTCATCACCACCCACACGTCTTCATCACCATCTTCATCATCACCCACACGTCTTCATCACCCACACGTCTTCATCACCATCATCACCCACACGTCTTCATCACCATCACCATCATCACCCACACGTCTTCATCACCATCTTCATCACCATCTTCATCATCACCCACACGTCTTCATCACCATCTTCATCACCACCCACACGTCTTCATCACCATCTTCATCATCACCCACACGTCTTCATCACCCACACGTCTTCATCACCATCACCATCATCACCCACACGTCTTCATCACCATCTTCATCACCATCTTCATCATCACCCACACGTCTTCATCACCATCTTCATCACCACCCACACGTCTTCATCACCATCATCACCCACACGTCTTCATCACCATCATCGTCCACACGTCTTCATCACCATCTTCATCATCACCCACACGTCTTCATCTTCATCATCACCCTTTTACTGTTGTCATTTAGTTAAATCAGATAAATCTGAACCATGTGATCTTACCGTCTGCTGGATTCTCATAACTTGGATTACTTTCTGTAAAAATTAAAATACAACAGTAAAGGTACATTTACCTGTTAAATAAAGACGAATCCCATGAAAACTTATTAATCATAAGTTATCAAATCAATACATTAGAGATACTATCTAGTGTACTGAAGATAATAGAGATACTATCCAGTGTACTGGAGATAATAGAGATACTATCCAGTGTAATGGAGATAATAGAGATACTATCCAGTGTAATGGAGATAATAGAGATACTATCCAGTGTACTGGAGATAATAGAGATACTATCCAGTGTAATGGAGATAATAGAGATACTACCCCGTGTACTGGAGATAATAGAGATACTACCCAGTGTACTGAGATAATAGAGATACTAACCAGTGTAATGGAGATAATAGAGATACTACCCAGTGTACTGGAGATAATAGAGATACTGTCCAGTGTACTGAAGATAATAGAGATACTATCTAGTGTACTGAAGATAATCGAGATACTACCCAGTGTACTGGAGATAATAGAGATACTACCCAGTGTACTGGAGATAATAGAGATACTACCCAGTGTACTGGAGATAATAGAGATACTATCCAGTGTACTGGAGATAATAGAGATACTACCCAGTGTACTGGAGATAATAGAGATACTATCCAGTGTAATGGAGATAATCGAGATACTACCCAGTGTACTGGAGATAATAGAGATACTATCCAGTGTACTGGAGATAATAGAGATACTATCCAGTGTAATGGAGATAATAGAGATACTATCCAGTGTACTGGAGATAATAGAGATACTACCCAGTGTACTGGAGATAAAAGAGATACTATCCAGTGTAATGGAGATAATAGAGATACTATCCAGTGTAATGGAGATGATAGAGATACTATCCAGTGTAATGGAGATAATAGAGATACTATCCAGTGTACTGGAGATAATAGAGATACTATCCAGTGTAATGGAGATAATAGAGATACTACCCCGTGTACTGGAGATAATAGAGATACTACCCAGTGTACTGAGATAATAGAGATACTAACCAGTGTAATGGAGATAATAGAGATACTACCCAGTGTACTGGAGATAATAGAGATACTGTCCAGTGTACTGAAGATAATAGAGATACTATCTAGTGTACTGAAGATAATCGAGATACTACCCAGTGTACTGGAGATAATAGAGATACTACCCAGTGTACTGGAGATAATAGAGATACTACCCAGTGTACTGGAGATAATAGAGATACTATCCAGTGTACTGGAGATAATAGAGATACTACCCAGTGTACTGGAGATAATAGAGATACTATCCAGTGTAATGGAGATAATAGAGATACTACCCAGTGTACTGGAGATAATAGAGATACTATCCAGTGTACTGGAGATAATAGAGATACTATCCAGTGTAATGGAGATAATAGAGATACTATCCAGTGTACTGGAGATAATAGAGATACTACCCAGTGTACTGGAGATAAAAGAGATACTATCCAGTGTAATGGAGATAATAGAGATACTATCCAGTGTAATGGAGATGATAGAGATACTATCCAGTGTAATGGAGATAATAGAGATACTACCCAGTGTACTGGAGATAATAGAGATACTATCCAGTGTAATGGAGATAATAGAGATACTACCCAGTGTACGCGAGATAATAGAGATACTACCCAGTGTCCTGGAGATAATAGAGATACTATCCAGTGTAATGGAGATAATAGAGATACTATCCAGTGTACTGGAGGTAATAGAGATACTATCCAGTGTAATGGAGATAATCGAGATACTATCCAGTGTAATGGAGATAATAGAGATACTACCCAGTGTACGCGAGATAATAGAGATACTACCCAGTGTACTGGAGATAATAGAGATACTATCCAGTGTAATGGAGATAATAGAGATACTATCCAGTGTACTGGAGGTAATAGAGATACTATCCAGTGTAATGGAGATAATCGAGATACTATCCAGTGTAATGGAGATAATAGAGATACTATCCAGTGTAATGGAGATAATAGAGATACTACCCAGTGTAATGGAGATAATAGAGATACTATCCAGTGTACTGGAGATAATAGAGATACTATCCAGTGTAATGGAGATAATAGAGATACTATCCAGTGTAATGGAGATAATAGAGATACTACCCAGTGTAATGGAGATAATAGAGATACTATCCAGTGTACTGGAGATAATAGAGATACTATCCAGTGTAATGGAGATAATAGAGATACTATCCAGTGTAATGGAGATAATAGAGATACTATCCAGTGTACTGGAGATAATAGAGATACTATCCAGTGTAATGGAGATAATAGAGATACTATCCAGTACTTTAGCGTCTGACCTGTTTCTGTCGGAGTGAACGATCGGTGTCTCCTGTGATTTTGAGGATCAGCTGACGGAAAACTGAGGATGAAAAATAGAGCTGGTATTTAATAGTTTGATAAATTTTACAAAAACAGAAACATGATAAACTATGAATATGAAGCGGTTTTACTAATATAAAAATCGTGTTTTCATTGAGCAAATACACTGAAAATATTTTGCGAAATTATGGTCATAATGTGAAAACCATCACATAACATAAAACTATTTGTTTTAATTATATTACAGATCATTTACTGTAGTTTAGAAACAATATACATATTCTTTCATTTAGAAATGATTGTACACAGTATGTATACATAAATAGTTTATATTTAACGTTTGAGCAAATATTCAGTGCATTAAAGATAAGAGATTACAATGATACTCTGGCTGCACATATTGAGCCTGTGTGATGTCACCAGCAGGTGTGACCCAGGTGTCCTTTGTTATGATGACGTCACTCACTGAGGCGACAACTGGTTGGAGGGATGGTGGGCGAAGTTCAGGTCAGGGTTCGTCTGGGCTGCAAATCAACAGTCACACAATGATGACATCATGATCAAGGCTATAAAGACGTGTAAAGAACATCATCGTCGGCGTAGAGTCGGCCTGAAGGTTTAAAGACCCTGACGCGTGCTGATCTGTATCAGTATATAGTTACATTTGACTTATGAGACATTCATAATGTATTATTGTTCATTCATCGTTAGACTTCATCTTCTGGTATGAAAATGAAACAGCTGACTGAGGCTTTGGAGGCGGAGCATCTTCCTGCAACTGATTCTCACTCACATGGATGGATGACTCTAAACTGAGGAGATCTGATTGATGGAAAGAAGAAGACACTCAGACATTTGAAGCTATGACATCATCATCATCATCACCACTTTTGCACCAGAGACTTACGGCAGGTAGTCCTCTGAGATGTTGGCTGGGCTGATGCAGACTGACGGGAGGAAACAGGGAACTTTAGTTCAAGAAAATAACTTTAGGATTCATGAGCCATTGTGACGGCGTCCCACCCTGAGGGCCTCGGCGGCATCGCAGGCAGACCACCGCCAGCACGACCGTGGAGACGACAACGGCAGCCACCAGAACCCAGAAGAGCCCCGAGTCAGCCATGTTTTGACCTGAGGAGGACCACGTGAGACCACATGACAACCAGATGGACCGAGATGATGGTCTCTGACACATTTCACAGAAGTATTGTGTACGGTCCAGTATTGTGTATCAAGTATTGGAACATGTGCTCTTCTTCTTCCTTACAAGAGGGGAATGTGAGGATCGTCGTCATAGCTACTACCATCAAGTACTACCATCACACAGTCAGCCACTAGTACACAACGTGTTCTGTCAATTAAAATGCTTTTTTTTACATTCTACAACACTGCTTCCCAAAAACTTTCACTTCTCGTACTGCTGTACATTTTTCAGGCTATTCTTGTGTACTTGTCCTTATGACGGAGTGTTGTACTTGTAGTCTCACTGAGGTAAAGCGTATTTGAGGGAAGAAAGCAGCATGAAGAGGAAACCTGACCAATGACAGGAAGTCACTGTTTGCCAACGTTCCTTATCAATAATTATTGATTCTGGTGATACGAGGGAGAGAGAGCTGACATCAGAGGTTTAAAGTTATTCATAGTGAGTAATCGATTGAAGACTCAATGAAATGGTTCTAATGAAACATATTCACGGCTGATTACGTCTCATGTGGAGGAACGTTTGGATCATAAATAGCACGTCTCCTTAGGGACAAAACTTTAGAGCAGCAGTGGACTCAATCTGATGAACGTGTCAAAGCGACTCCTCTGCTCCCATAGACGTCTATGAGGAAATGACTCTACTTCTCTGTAGTGACCAGCAGGGGGCGACTCCTCTGCTCCCATAGACGTCTATGAGGAAATGACTCTACTTCTCTGTAGTGACCAGCAGGGGGCGACTCCTCTGCTCCCATAGACGTCTATGAGGAAATGACTCTACTTCTCTGTAGTGACCAGCAGGGGGCGACTCCTCTGCTCCCATAGACGTCTATGAGGAAATGACTCTACTTCTCTGTAGTGACCAGCAGGGGGCGACTCCTCTGCTCCCATAGACGTCTATGAGGAAATGACTCTACTTCTCTGTAGTGACCAGCAGGGGGCGACTCCTCTGCTCCCATAGACGTCTATGAGGAAATGACTCTACTTCTCTGTAGTGACCAGCAGGGGGCGACTCCTCTGCTCCCATAGACGTCTATGAGGAAATGACTCTACTTCTCTGTAGTGACCAGCAGGGGGCGACTCCTCTGCTCCCATAGACGTCTATGAGGAAATGACTCTACTTCTCTGTAGTGACCAGCAGGGGGCGACTCCTCTGCTCCCATAGACGTCTATGAGGAAATGACTCTACTTCTCTGCAGTGACCAGCAGGGGGCGACTCCTCTGCTCCCATAGACGTCTATAAGGAAATGACTCTACTTCTCTGTAGTGACCAGCAGGGGGCGACTCCTCTGCTCCCATAGACGTCTATGAGGAAATGACTCTACTTCTCTCTTGATTTATTCCCTCAGTAAACATTGTAAACATGAGTTTATGTCTCAGTCTCTAGTTTCAAGTCTTCTTCAACACAGATGATGTTCATTTAGTGAATTATGGTGAAACAGACCATAAAGCAGGGGACGCTTGAGGGCGGGGCTACACGCTGATTGACAGGTCTCCAACAACCCACAAAGCAGGAGATGGTTCAGTGCTGTAAAAATCACAAACTCTAAAATGTAGGAGAAATAAAAACTAAAAATACGTAAGTACAAGTACCTCAAAATTGAGAAAAAAAACATTCAAAACTTAAAAGGGTTACAACTTTTACTCATTTGAGTAAAAAGATCAGTAGAGATGTTAAGTAATGTACTTGAAGCTATTACTCGAGAGAGAGAAGCTCCAGGTGCACGCTGAGAACCCACCCGGGGCCCCCATCACGTAGGGGTCACGTATGATAACTGGAAGAGGACTCACCTAGACCTGAGGGCAGATGGAGGACAGGTCCACATGAGGTGACAGCTGAACATCCGCAATGTCGGCAGACGTCTCTGCTCCTGATCTGATCTGGAGTCTGATCTACAGCGACCTTCTTCAAACAGGCTCCACCTCCTGCAGCCAATCAGCTCCTCCCCTTCTTACTGCCAATCAGCTCCTCCCCCTTTGGCCCCCACCACAGCACTCAGACTCTGGTCCTCTTTACACGAGTGCACGAGGTCGACATCACAGGTGTGTGTGTGTGTGTGTGTGTGTGTGTGTGTGTGTGTGTTGATCCGAGGCCCTGCAGCTTTGACACCGCCAACCGATCAGCAGGCGTTACCGTGACGACAACGAGCTGAAGCGCTGCAAGAAACCGTCTTGACATCCTCCCGCCTCCAAACAGGAAACCGCAGCGGGGGGAGGAAGCCTCCTCGCCGTCGGCTGCACCTCCATCGGCCTCGTTTCCTTCAGAGAGAACGCCGCTCTCCTTCACGGGGCGACTTCAGGACTTGTGATGAGTTGTGACTCTGTTTCTTTCTACGTGTCATTACAGCTTTGGAGAGAACGATGTTTTACTTTAAGCTTCTTTACACGATATCCACATCGATAACATCTCATCAATCATCATCTTTGTAGAGATCCGGAGGAGGAACGTGGACCTGAGCAGAGAATCATCTCTCTTCTAGCTGCACGTTGAGCGTTGGTACAGAAACGTGGCCCAACCCTGAAACTCAGGCCCGATTCCAGTCTGCCCGACCTCTGACCCCCGAGGAACTGAGCGTGAGCGTCTGAGGGCTTCAAACGGTGTGAATATGAAGAAACAGCACTGCCACATGTCACGTCACCACGGCAACGCCACAAAATATGATGTATAATTGAAGGGATTTATTTCACACATTTTAAAATTGCTTTGATTACAACATTTTATATTTGATGAATAGATGAATGAACAGGTTTGTTCTTTTCCTCAATCTTTAATCCTCGATGTTTTAAACAAATACATTTTATTATGACAGTCTGAACACGTTTGAACAGCCCTCCATGTTTTATGTCACATTGCAATGACTTGTGGGTAATTCCCTTGGGCTTAGTTAGCATGCTGACCTACGGAGACGGTTCATAAAAGGGCTCAAACATTGGAAGATGAGACGGAACCGGATCGATACCACGTCATCAGCTCCAATCCAGACTGTTGTCATGGTGACATCGCTCATCGGAGCCTCCGCTCCACATTCTGTCCGTCGCCATCTTGTTTTTCTGCATCCAATGAAAGGGAAGCGAGCGTATTTGGACTCTTTTTGTCTCACTTCCTTCTAAAATGTTGTTCGCCTGAATTTCTGTTGTCCGGCGTCGGGTTTGTCGTCGCGCCGCCTCCCAGAGGCTGCAGATGAACCAAGATGGCCACCGTCGTTACGGCGTTTTCTCCCCCCGGATGAGGATGAGGATCCTCACAGGCTCCTCCTTCCTCTGGACCAGAACTCTGACGGAGACGCTGAGACGCGACACAGGAAACGTCTCGCTTTAAATAATAGTTAGAAAAGTAGTGATACAATGTACACAATGATTTTTATTGTTTTTTAAATGATTTATTTGATCTGATGTTTCTTTGTACCAACATAGTAAATCTAATTATTTGCATCCATCTAAAAATGGAGAATTAAATTGGACTCATAATGGTTCTTATCTACAGCGAGTTGTAACTTGGCTTATTTGATGAAATCACACTTTCTTGTTTCTTGTTCTTCTGAGTTTGTGTCCTGATGGTTGAAATGTTCTTATTGAAAGTCGCTTTGGATAAAAGCGTCAGATAAATGACATGTGATCATTTAATGATACTTAATAGAATTTAGGTGAATCTGCAGCTTTACTTACTTGGATCATTAATAATCAGAATTTCCCTCCGTATTAATAACACATTTCCACAAAGTGTAACAAGTTCATTCTTGTTTAATAGTTCACAACAAGTCACAAGTCTTCCTTATGAAAAAGATAAATAAAGATTCTCTTCTCTTTGTGTCTGTTAGTGTTTTAATTCAAACATAAAACACGATTATTGATAATAATAATAATAAAACTTCTGCTGAATATGAAATGAAATGAAGCAGAGGATCCGGCTGATCTCAGACCAGCAGGATCAGGAGTCTCTGTCGTCACGTCCGCTCGCATAAACACTCCCCTCCCTCCCCCCTCCCCCCCCTCCTCCCCCCCAAAGAAATTCCCTTAAGTTCTCGCTTTAGAATTATTGAAGAAAAAAGCTGAAATTCAAGAAGTGAAAAAAGGAAAACGCTGCGCGGCGAAGCGCCGGATCCGAGCGGCAAACTGACCTCAGATCAGAACGCTGGACACCGGGACTCTGGTGGAGCGTCCGCTCTGAGGGACCACGATGGGCTCGTCCTCTGGGGACGCAGAGACCACAGGTACTTCTTAATGTATACACTGTGTGTACTTCCCGCTGTACTGCACACATTCGGTGCGGCCGTCTCACCTGTGGGCGCGTGATTCGTGGCCCGGTCACGGTCTCCCTCGATGAAGAGCGCAGTGGCGAGAAAGAAGCCGCCTCCCACAACGGCCACAAAGGAGCAGAGCAGCAGCGAGAGCTGCAGCGAGCGGAACTGCCACAGGAAGGAGTCCGTCCTCCTCAGGGAGTCCGACACCTGGGGGGTATAAGTACACACCTCAGGTACTTGTACTTGTACTTCACTAACCAGGATGCAGTTTTAGTTGTCGTTCATTAAGTCGTCGAGCGATGAGTCAATTATTAATTATCATCAATTAATTATCAACTAATAAGTGATTAGTACAAATATACAAACATGTACTTATGAAAACAGTATTAATCTAAAGTGTACAGGTGTGTGTGCATGTAGATGTGTGTGTGTGTGTGTGTGCGTGTGTGTGCATGTAGATGTGTGTGTCTGTGTGTGTGTGTGTGTGTGTGCGTGTGTGTGCATGTAGATGTGTGTCTGTGTGTGTGTGTGCATGTAGATGTGTGTGTGCATGTAGATGTGTGTGTGTGTGTGCATGTGCATGTAGATGTGTGTGTGTGTGTGTGTGCGTGTGTGTGCATGTAGATGTGTGTCTGTGTGTGTGTGTGCATGTAGATGTGTGTGTGCATGTAGATGTGTGTGTGTGTGTGTGTGTGCGTGTGTGTGTGTGTGCATGTAGATGTGTGTGTGTGTGTGTGTGTGCATGTAGATGTGTGTGTGTGTGTGTGTGTGTGTGTGTGTGCATGTAGATGTGTGTGTGTGTGTGTGTGCATGTGCATGTAGATGTGTGTGTGTGTGTGTGTGTGTGTGTGTGTGTGTGTGCATGTAGATGTGTGTGTGTGTGTGTGTGCGTGTGCATGTGTGTGCATGTAGATGTGTGTGTGTGTGTGTGTGCGTGTGCATGTGTGTGCATGTAGATGTGTGTGTGTGTGTGTGCATGTAGATGTGTGTGTGTGTGTGTGTGCATGTAGATGTGTGTGTGTGTGTGTGCGTGTGTGTGTGTGTGCATGTAGATGTGTGTGTGTGTGTGTGTGTGCATGTGCATGTAGATGTGTGTGTGTGTGTGTGCGTGTGCATGTGTGTGCATGTAGATGTGTGTGTGTGTGTGTGTGTGTGCATGTAGATGTGTGTGTGTGTGTGTGTGCATGTAGATGTGTGTGTGTGTGTGTGTGTGCATGTAGATGTGTGTGTGTGTGTGTGTGCATGTAGATGTGTGTGTGTGTGTGTGTGTGCATGTGCATGTAGATGTGTGTGTGTGTGTGTGCGTGTGCATGTGTGTGCATGTAGATGTGTGTGTGTGTGTGTGTGTGTGCATGTAGATGTGTGTGTGTGTGTGTGTGTGCATGTAGATGTGTGTGTGTGTGTGCGTGTGCATGTGTGTGCATGTAGATGTGTGTGTGTGTGTGTGTGTGTGTGTGTGTGTGTGTGTGCATGTGTGTGCATGTAGATGTGTGTGTGTGTGTGTGTGTCCTACCACTCCGATCATGTAGGGACTCCCTGCGTCTCCCAGCAGGTGCGAGATGACGATCTGAAACGCTTCGGCTGTCGATCGACGCGTCGGAACGACGACATACTGGAAGAAAAAAAGTTATTTATTCAGCAGATATTTAATTTTTAATATCTATAAAAGGACAAAATAGTGCAGAGGTTAAAATAAATAAATCTAAACTTTAACATATAAGTGATATCAATGTGTCTTTTTCCAAACACGAGAAAGAAGAAAGTTAATTTAACAAGTTTTTACACGACTTTGAGTACAAAAGATTCCTAAATTTAAAAAAATACAAGAACCAAACAAGAAATAAATAGTACAAAAATAAAGACAAGAACAACATATTACGGCTGTCAATAGATTTAAAAAAAATACTAGTTAATTACACATTTTGAAATCCATGAATATCAAATAATCAATATTGTACAATGATGTTTTTAATGAATATTGTTTCTTCTTCTAAATCTTTAAAGTAATGAGTAATAACCTTAGAAAGCGTGTATTTTCTAACACAGGGTTTAATGTGTTTAAGTCATTTTACATCACAGGTCGTTTATCTGACGCGTTCATCCAAAGCGACTTACGTTACATTTATGACTCAGGGCCTTTGAACATTTTGCGGGTCAGGGGTCAGCTGTGTTGCTCAGGGACTCTGACATGGGACACGGGGCAGCAGGGACTCAAACCCCCAACCTTGCGATTCCCGGTGCCCCTTCGCCACGACGACCCCATTTCAGATTCCCCGACCTCTGCTGATCACCCGTGATGTGTGACTTTACCTCCTGAATATAATTGTAAATCTGATGCTTCAGCCTCAGAAACTTTGTTTCCGTGTTTCATGTCGTTGTTTCCACACGGCGACATTAACAGCAGACTAACAAACGCTTCTGTCGTTGGTCCCATTTGAATGCAGCTTTTTCTCGTGAGGACTGGGGGGGTGTAGAAGGGGGCGTGGCCTAACAGCTGTTTGTGTTGACACACATAGAACATATCCGATAGAGATGGAATAAATAATAAGATGAAGCAGTGGAGGTAAACGTGTCTCACCAGCAGGATATCAGCCACAATGGCCCAGTTCATGGAGAGGAAGGTCTCCCCGAAGAAGATGAAGACCTGCGCGGGCAGACGGGAAACATCTCACCATTGATCGCTTCAGTCACGCGTGTTTCCTGCGTGTGGGACTCACGTATGTGGCGGTGGTGCTGGCCTGAGCGAACACGATGGCGAGGTAGAGGAACGGAGCCGAGAGCAGCAGACCGGCGGCGCAGACCAGCGGGTCGGCTCGGGCCGTCCTCGTCCTCAGCTGCCGGCTCACCTGCACGCCGCTGGCCACGCCCAGCACACCCGTCACACAGGTGATGACCCCAAAGATCAAACTGTGGGGGGAGAAAAGGCGCCGTCAGGGCTGTGGATGGTGGACGGAGTTGTCATGGTGACACCTCGCCTTTAGTTCGACAATCGGTCTGTCGCCATCTTGTGTTTATCAACCAGTGAACAGGAAATGACTTTATAAGGACAAGGTCAATCAGCGTGTAGCCCCGCCCTAAAGCGTCCCCTGCTGTATATAAACTAGCAAAACATAAACTCATGTTTACAATGTTCACTGAGGGAATAAATCAAGAGAGAAGTAGAGTCATTTCCTCATAGACGTCTATGGGAGCAGAGGAGTCGCCCCCTGCTGGTCACTACAGAGAAGTAGAGTCATTTCCTCATAGACGTCTATGGGAGCAGAGGAGTCGCCCCCTGCTGGTCACTACAGAGAAGAAGAGTCATTTCCTCATAGACGTCTATGGGAGCAGAGGAGTCGCCCCCTGCTGGTCACTACAGAGAAGTAGAGTCATTTCCTCATAGACGTCTATGGGAGCAGAGGAGTCGCCCCCTGCTGGTCACTACAGAGAAGTAGAGTCATTTCCTCATAGACGTCTATGGGAGCAGAGGAGTCGCCCCCTGCTGGTCACTACAGAGAAGTAGAGTCATTTCCTCATAGACGTCTATGGGAGCAGAGGAGTCGCCCCCTGCTGGTCACTACAGAGAAGTGGAGTCATTTCCTCATAGACGTCTATGGGAGCAGAGGAGTCGCCCCCTGCTGGTCACTACAGAGAAGTAGAGTCATTTCCTCATAGACGTCTATGGGAGCAGAGGAGTCGCCCCCTGCTGGTCACTACAGAGAAGAAGAGTCATTTCCTCATAGACGTCTATGGGAGCAGAGGAGTCGCCCCCTGCTGGTCACTACAGAGAAGTAGAGTCATTTCCTCATAGACGTCTATGGGAGCAGAGGAGTCGCCCCCTGCTGGTCACTACAGAGAAGTAGAGTCATTTCCTCATAGACGTCTATGGGAGCAGAGGAGTCGCCCCCTGCTGGTCACTACAGAGAAGTAGAGTCATTTCCTCATAGACGTCTATGGGAGCAGAGGAGTCGCCCCCTGCTGGTCACTACAGAGAAGTGGAGTCATTTCCTCATAGACGTCTATGGGAGCAGAGGAGTCGCCCCCTGCTGGTCACTACAGAGAAGTAGAGTCATTTCCTCATAGACGTCTATGGGAGCAGAGGAGTCGCCCCCTGCTGGTCACTGCACAGAATGCAGCTTTAAGACAAGGAGCTCTGATGAAGGTGGTCTTTGGTGGACGTGATCCCCCCGTGTGCTCACCTGTCCGAGGAGGCGCAGTTCCCCTCAGAACAGGGGGGTCTCTCGCCGGTGAACACAGCAGCTCTGAACAGGAACGTCGGCGCCCACAGCGCCAGAGAGCCGGTGACGAACGCCACGGCCGTGAAGCCGAAGGTGGACAACACAAAGCTGTAGCTGCAGAGGAGGCAGAGCGGCGGGTAAACAGACGTGTGATGTGAGGTGGTCCAGATGGGGGCGCCGATGGAGCCTCGTGCTGCACCTACTTCTTGCTGAGCGCCTGCAGGTCGGCCAGCCAGCTGGTCCGCTGCGTGTGGTCCTCCGGTCGGTCCTCGATGGCGCCTCTGATTGGCTCCTTGACCACGAAGAGCAGCAGCAGCACGGCGATCAGACCCAGACCAGGAGTCACCTGGGGGGCGTGAGGAGGGGGGGGGGGGCATTAACCCTCAGGGTGTTCATCTCTGATTAACAACATCATTTGAATCTCAATTTCAGTTATATGCGTTTGTGATGAAAACAGCCCACTTGATTCCTTCAAGAGTAAAAGTGTAACTTTCAGTGTGGAACTTGAATAAATGCTGATTGTCCTTGTGGATCCTCGACCCCCCAGAGACCTGAAGGGACCATCAAGGATCAATAAAGACACGTGCTAGAGCCTCACCCGTAGAGCCCAGTGCCAGTCCTGTGCTGCGCCGCCGACCTGTGAGCCCACGATGTACCCGAGTCCGCTGAGACAACAACCACAACAACAACACGTTTAGGGCTGCAAGTAACGATTATTCTGATAATCGATTAATCGGACGATTATTTCTTCGATTAATCGATGAATCGGATAAAAACAACAGCATGAAAAAGCTTTATTCTAAAACAGAACTGCAAATTCACGTTGAAAAAATACTGTTCAGAAATACTCACCAACACACCTGCATGTTCACTTGAAGCTTATTCATTAAATTATTACCATCATAGTAGTGAAAGTTAAGTAAATGTTAAACAGCAGCAGCGACACAACGAATCGATGATGAAATTCGTTGCCGACGCTTTTAATTATCAAATTTTAGCGATTTCATTGATTCGTTAAACAAGTTCCAGAGCGGAACCAACGTTTGTTATTATTGTGTGTAAATTCAAAGAGTCAGAAATTGATACAGTGTGATACTAAGAGTCCACGCACCTGCCGACGGGGATGGCGAAGTAGAAAACAGAGAGCATGTTGGTCCGCTGCCCCTTCACGTACAGGTCGGCGATGATGGTGGGAGCGATGGTGGAGTAACTGGCCTCCCCGACCCCCACCAGACCTCGCGTCAGCAGCAGGGCCCAGAAGTGCTGCGGGACGCCGAGAGACGGTCCGTCAGCGGGGGGGGGGGGGTCAAAGGGCAGCGGCAGGACACACACACTCACCTCTTTGGGGGTGTAGGAGCTGGCGAGCGTCACCAGGGACCAGAACATGATGCCGACGCTCATGATGACCTTCCTGTTGTAGCGGTCGCCAAGGTAACCGAAGGCCGGAGCCAGGAACATGTAGCTGCAGATGAAAACTGGAGGGCGCAGACGGCAGAGCTTCAGCTTCAGGGAGTGAAAGCAGCTCCGTCCTACCGGCTGATGTCTGATGGACAGGTGGTCTTACCCGTTTGGAGGAGGCCGGACTTTCCATCGTCGATACCGAAGTACTGCTCGATGTCGGGGAGAACACCTGGCGGGGACACGGAGGCTTTTTACTTCTTTTAGAACACTCGCTGGATGAAAAGTCCCGTCCTGTCAGACGAGACGCTCGTAAGCGTCTCGTCGTCTTAATTTTGCGTCTTAATTTTGTAATACTAATTTCAGGCAATATTATTTTTTTGTAACTTTCATCAGAGAACATTCTATAGAATTAAAATCTGCGTCCTGTGCTGTGATTGGCCGAGGCGACCCAGTGGCCCGCCCCCTACCTGCCACGGTGAAGCGGTCCATGTAGTTGAGCAGGTTGATGTAACACAGGATGAGGACGGTGAGCAGCGCGCGAACGCTCGACACCCCGCTGGGCGGCTCCTCCTGCGGCGGCCGGCGCCCCGCGCTGCCGCCCGGCTCCTCCCCCTCGCTGTCCTCGGAGAAGAAGGGCGCCGACTCCGACGCGGTCTCTGCCAGGGACATGGCCGCCGCTGAGGGGACCAATGAACACGATCAATAGCCGATATACGCGCACTTTGACCCCTTCATCAGATGGAAGAGCTTTGTGAATGAGACCGTTTAGAACACAAAGAATCATTTTACTCCTCGGGGGAGGAGCCTGTGTGGACACGCTATCGACAGGCTTTATGCTAAGCTAACCAGTTCGAGAGGACATTAACAGACAAACTTGACTTTCTGCAGAATAAAACCACGAGATGTTTTCTGAGGAAGAGGAATCACCTGGTGAGTCATATGATCACATGACCAAGTGAAACCAAGTCACGTGATCACATGACCAAGTGAAACCAAGTCATGATCACGTGATCACGTGACCTGGCGGGGCTGGATTGGAAGGGTCACATGTTCTCCTCACTGAGAAGGGAAGTGGATCCACGGTTTCACTTCTCTCCTGTTTCCTTACTGAGCTCCTTCAGCGTCGGAGACACTGGAACAAGGAGATAATTCCGTCCCACAATTCCTTGCAGCAGCCATATTTAAATAGTGACGTATCATTGGTCCGTTCAGGAGAAATAAGGATCATGACGGAGAAACGCATGAGACAGTTTAGTACATTTGCACTGTGATATTCCTTCTTTTCCCTTTTATATTATTGTTATTTCACTTATGTTACAACCTTGTTAATTAAGTACACTTTATTACAACATAACAAATGTTATTGCTTATTCCTTCGGGGGAACCGAATTACAGAAATGTAATACATAATAAAAGCTACTATTATCATGCAACGTGTCTTGTCTCATGCATATTAAATATCAACCATTTGTTTTATTGATAAAGCATTTAAGTGAGAACACGTCCTTTATCGATGGTTAACGTCACATTTAAGACGCTGGAATCCGATCGATTGGAACTTTCATTTATCAAAATAGAAGAAATGTGATCATATGTTCATGGAATTATGACCAATAAATAAAGACATTTTTTTTGTATTAAATGTTTAAACTGTCTTTAAATTAATAGTTTTGTGTGACAGGCAGTTAAAAGAAAACATTAAAGATACTCCAGTCAAAATGTAAAAAAGCAGAAAAACGTCACCAATGGATATGAATTGCGTTAAAGATGGATGAGCTAATTGATCCAATAGCAGATTTGAATAAAGGTAATTGGCGACACTATTGATTATATACATATATCATATATATATATATTAGATATATATTCTTTAAAAATAAAAAATAAATCGTTTCTAATTTCTTAAATTCTTTGTTTTGTATGATACTAAATCATCTAGGTTTGGTTTTAGACGAAAAACAAAGATCTCACCATGTGTTAAAGAAACAATAATCAATGGTTTGGTCCACAAATCAATAATTGCAGCCTCTTTTCCAATATTAATATAATAATAATGATCGGATAAAAGTATGTAAATGTGTTGTACATTAATCTTTTTAACCAAATATAATGTATCTCAGACTGATAGATGTATGTATATCAACAGACATGAATGAATGATTACATTGTATATTGATCTGTGATTTGATCGATGACCAATGGACTTTGTCTACAAACACACCTCATTGATCAGAGTGATCAGGTGATCAGCTCTGATCTGCAGAAACAAAACTAAAAGACACGTGAGACGAACTAATCACGGACGCCACAGCAGACGATTAGCAACACGCTAAACGTGGTGTAATAAAAACGCAGTTGATTGATCCGCTTGTAAACGTTTTAACAAACACACGTCATCCCGATCACAGCTCTGGGGGGTTGAGACGCAGTATTTTGAATGCAGTCTGGCGCCTTGAACACAAGACGCAGAGGATTTCATCACCTTCTACTTCTTAGAATCAATTGTCACTAAAAAAACAATCTCATTAAATTGTCTATCTGAGGGTTAATAGTGCAGCTAAGTGCCATCAGCTGCTCGTTGTTGTTGTTGTTTACCTGAGTTGAAGACGCTCCTCTCTTCGTTACGCAAAACCGTGAAAAAAGCGTTATTCGGAAGCCATGACGACGGTTTAAGGAAAATACAAATGAAAGAAAAAACGTTTAAACGTGAGTCACGTGTTAAAAATGAAGTGACTGTTTACTTCAGAGATGACAATTCTGCAGCACGGCCGCCATGTTGGATCTGGTGAACTTCCGCCCCGTCGCTCACATGACCTCGTTGACGACGAGTCACGTGACAGCGGTCGGCGCATCCAATTAGCGGAAGTTAGAAATACAGACGGACTAATACAACAATGAATAAATACAAAACTAGATAAATAACCATCTCTTATTAAATCAATGTGGAGCTTAATTTGAAAATGTCGATAAATAAATATTTAAATCGGACCATTTTCACATACAATTATTTATTATATTTAATAAAAGTAATGTTTCAAGGAATAACTGCATACTTGATTCTTGAGAATTGTAATTACAGTTTTCTTCCAAAACTCAGTTTGTATTAATTATGACAAACAAATAAATAATATTGTTTAAATTGAATTGCACTGAGACGTAACATTACCTGGGATTTTTCTTAAAGAGAAACTTCTACTCATTTTATTATTATTTCCGGTACCAGTTATAAAAGTACAAAGAGGCTATTGTACAGACATTATATTTAAATAAGTTTACAATTGTACAAGTTTTCATGTTCTAAGCATAGAATCCCACAATTAATAGAGTATTTCAAAGGAACAATAGAGGCTCCAAGTCTAAACCCAAACTTCGATAATGTCCCCGTCCTCCATGTCTAGCTGAGCCGGCGTCTGCCCGTCCGTCACCTTGCTGCCGTCGTAGTGGAAGCGGACCGTCGTCCGGGCGACGCCGGGCATCGTGCACAGATACCGGGAGAAGACGGAGCCCAGCGGAGCGTCCTGGGACACACACAGAGATCATTAGGTTACACGTTCAATTCTCGCAGAAATTCTGTCTGAAAGCGGGTCGGAGGAGGTGCCACGAACTCTGTGCAGAGAGAACTCCTGTGAGGAGTCTCGGTCTTTGCTCTGCAGCCTCACGGTGACGCTGCTGCGGCTGTCGGCCTCACTGTCATCCTGCGCTGCCATGACGACGCACTCTGAACAACAACAACAACAACAACAAAGAACAAGGTCCAGTCAGCTGCCAGCGTTAATCCAGATCAAAGCCTCGCTGAGCCGGGTTTGTGATTTAGCAGAATATAGGATTAAAATATCAACGTTATACATTAATTATCCCGGAGAAAACAATATTAATATGAGAATAAACCGTAACTACTAAAAAAAGCCATTAAACATGTTGATAATTGCGTCAAATAAAAGTGTGAGTTAAAAGTTGTGAGGTCACAGCTTCTGTTTAATATATTTATTATATTTTAAATATTTATAATCAATATAACACATATTGTCACATAAGAAACACTTAAATGTTATTTTGAAAAGTAAGTGTTCAAAAGCTTTCAATATTTTATTTATCTCATCGTTCGACCCACCGATGATGTCGGCGATGCCGAGGCCGAGCTCGCCCACGGTGGCGTCCGTCCGGAGCTCCTCCTCCTCCCTGAGCAGCAGGAGGCGAGGAGGCGGCACTTCGAGGATGATTGACAGCTGGGTCAGCACATCACTCAGACGGGTCGACTGCAAACAAACAGAGGAGCCGGTTGACAGGTGACATCATGGGGTCCTGAGCCAGGTCCTGGGGGGGGGGGGGGGGGGACGTACCGACAGAACCAGGACCTTGTGGACGTCAGTCCGGCAGCGGATCTTCAAGGGGATCTCCCGGACCGAGGAGCTGTACAGAGAACCCTGTCGTTCGGAGACCGGGTTCACGATGACGTCCTCCTCCGGCTCGCTGAGGCACTTCCTGTCCCGAGGCTCAGGAGACAGGAAGGAGTTCACCGCCTGGAGCTTTCTGTCGATCTCACTGAGGAAGACCAACAAGCACACATGGTTGTCTTCATCGAGTGCTTTTCTTCTGGGCCAGAGACTAGAGACTAGACAGTACAGACCAGGGGTTAGAGGCCAGAGGTCAAAGAATAAGGGTTAGTGTCTAAAGACCAGAGACCAGAGACTAGACAGCAGAGGCTGGAGAGTAGACACTAGAGACTAGAACAGTGTTTACAGGTTTCTAGACTCACCTGATCTTCTTCTGGACCTGTCGGGACTGTTTCTGGACCGGACTCTCTGGAGGAGACGGGCAGCGGACAGCAGCTCTGGTATCAGTGAGGAAAAAACGTCACGTTAACGACGTTAAATATGAGGGTCCAGGTTCTACAGGTTCTACACCCCTAACAAGCCACGTACAGTTCTGTCGTCTCCAGCTGGACTTCAGCCTCGTCCTCAGAGTCGCTGAGGTGGACCACGTCTGCTGGAGCTTCTCGAGAAGAAAAGCGAGCCCACAAACCGTCGTCTGCTCAGAGAAACAAAGAACCCGTCAGGAGCTTCACTACACCCTCCTCTCAGAGCTCCACCCTCTGGCTTCCCTACACCCTCCTCTCAGAGCTCCACCCTCTGGCTTCCCTACCGGAGTTGTCCTTCTCGGTGAAGACGGCGGCCATGGGCCTCAGCTGCAAACTGCTGCTCACCTGAGGACAAGAAGCTCAGTCACGCCCGTTGGAGACAAACATCTTCACACACGAACTGATCTGTTCACCTTGTTGGAGTAAACGGGCACCGAGACGATGGCCGAGGGGTCCAGGATGCGCCTGCGCTTGGGTGGAGGCTTCACGGCCTCGTGCTCTACGTCACACACCTGGAGGACAGACGGACGGTGTGTTCATTAGTTCATGGGTGTCAAGCTCTGGCCCGCGGGCCCGCCGGTATTATACAGCGCATTCACCGCTAGTACTACAAATCCCATAATGCTCTGCTGTTGTTTTGGAGCGTCAATCAGGACAGGACCCAGACCGCTCACCACGACTCCCCGTGCCACGATTTTTCGAGCTGCGTGAGTAAACATTTCAGTTTCTGCAAAGCAAAGGGAAGAACGCCGCAGAGCTCCGGGAGCAAACGCTTCTGTGGGACATCTCGAGCATCACGGAGCGCTGCAGCTGCATCGTCACAGACGTGCACGCAGCAGTGAGAGCTTTTAAAACTAAACTGTGTCTGTGGGAGAATCAGATGCTGCCAAACCATAAAAACGCAGATCTCTGCCGCCGTGTCGCACAGTTTGCTGAACAACTCCGTGTACTCGCCGCGGAGTTCAGCCGGCGATTTGCCGACTTTGATGTCCAGAAATGTAGATTTGAACTGCTTAGTAATCCCTTCGCAGTTGATGTGGAAAACGCACAAACCAGCCTCCGAATGGAGCTGATTGAGCTCCAGTGTAACGACACGCTGTTTGCACAGTTCATCCCCGACACAACGCCTCAGCTCCGCACCGAGCTGCTCAATCGCTCTCCATGTTCCGCAGCACTGATCTATGTGAGCAACGTTCCTCCTTGATGAAGATGATGAAAACATCTCACAGGAGCCGTCTGACTGATGGACACTGAGGGTTTCAGCTCAGAGCCTGAGCCCGGACAGATGAACTAGCATCCAAGATGCAGGCATCTGGCTTCAGTTTAGATCAGTGTGTCGCAAACTGAGCAATAATTAACGTATTCTTTATGCACTTTTTCTTGCTACTCCAAGGCCTGAATGGTTGATTCATTCATTGTTATTTTATTTTCAAATGTATTAGCCTGTGGAAAAAGTTCATTTTGATAATTACCTCAGAAGGCTGCAAATAGAAAAGAGGCATACCAGTTTTATTTAAATTTGATTTAATATGCCATTTATATGTTTCTTTTTTTATTTTGAAATTCGATTTTGCGTGTCTGCACTATTAACTTATATAAGTGTTGCTTGTTCCATATTCAATGTTAAAGCAAAACTGGGTTCATATTGAAAGGTTCGTTTGTTCAACGTTGGCCCGCGGCGTTGTTTCATTATACATTTTGGCCCACTGTGTATTTGAGCTTGACAGCCCTGATGTAGTTCATGACAATAAATAAATGCGTTGCAGAGTCATCGTTTATTCTGTCTCTATTGGGTTCAAGCAGCTTTATATATTTAGTTGTAGCCGATGACAAAGAGTAAAAACGTAACATAACACGTAACGTTTAAAAAGCTTACTGCCGAACGTCAAATGTGTCATTTTTTAAATGGGGTTCGGCAGTGTTCTTGTTAAACTAACGTTACAGCTACTAACAACAAAGCGTTTATTTCGGTTATAATGGGGTAAAAGTAGTTTAATTGGAAAGTTCGGGTCACGAGGTGGTTTGGACTCAAATCGAAACCAAAGAGCAACTAACGGACGATCTTAAGGCTTTTATTTTGAAGAGCTAGCGTTAGCTATGCTCCACTACCAAGATGCTAATGTTCTCCTCTGAAGGAAGTTTAAACGTGTTTTGTTGCTACAGTTCACTTTTCACCGGAAATAACTTCAATCACGGCGACGCTGCATTTGTTTTTATTCACACATTTCACGTTTTTTTCACCGATAAAAGCAGCAAATGTTTTAACACTCACCGATTCCGCCATGTTTGTTTGTCTTTGCGCGGGCAGCTGTTGCCTTCACGGACTGTGGGAAATTAAAGAGTAATTACAAGGTTCTCCGCTGTTGTGCCTGTGAGTTCAGGGAGTGTGGGAAACGTGTAGAATATGCTCTTTGGCGATTAAACGAGAAATATTTATTATTGCTCTTCTTTTTTAAGTACATTTACTCAATGAATTGGGGTAGTATAAGCTGAGGTACTTTTACTACTATTTTTTGATATGTATAAAACTTCTTCTACTCCACTACATTAAGAACATTTAATCTAGTGCATTCATTTAAACCATATATATATATATTGACACATTGCAGTTAATAATAAATTATAATCATGGATTTCTTTACTAATTACTTAAAAAAAAAAAAAAGAAAGTGGAATGAAAATATCTACCTCAAAATATATTTAAACACATGTACTTGTTGCAGTGCTAAAACTGTCCCTGTGTGTTTCCGTGTGTGTGTGTGTGTGTGCGTCGCGAATAAAACAGTAAAGCATTGAAACATGTTTTCACCACTCCTTTTTTTTTAAAGTGTTTGTTTCATCAAATGTAATAAGAACAACAGAAGAACAGCTCCGTTCATCGACAGGAAGCTGCTGCTGGTGTGAGAACCAAGCGCTCCTCCACCGGAGACTGTCCCGATTCCACTTTGGAGTAAAAACTATCGACAAGTCTTTCCTCACGTGTCATTTCCCCCAGAGTTTCATCACTTTAGCCTTTAGTTTCTTCATCAGGTGATTGACTTCATCTCCATGGACACTGTTGTTGTTTATCTCAGCCATCAAACATAGAAGAAACTGCGTCTTTTACTGCTCAGACACTAAATTCTTCACGTCCTTTGTTGTTTGACCCCAAAATAAAAAAACACGATGGAATGGCAAAGTGTAAAAAATAATTCCCCTTTTGTTTTTTGTCTCCTCGAGACGAGAAGAAAACCACTATAGAAACACTTGTTTTCGGAAGGGAGTCTGGTTCGATCAATGCTAAGCTACGCTAACATTGTTGCATCTCCAGTGTCACGTGAACACGACAGCGCGGTGACTGTGCAGCACATTACACACACACACACATGTGCTTATATACACGCGAGTGTCCTTCTGTTCTGTGTACAAGTAGGCGGTACCAAACCACGTGGCTGTGAACGCAGCACAAGAAGAAGAAGCGACACTCAACCCCTCGGGGTCAGAGTTGAGTCGCCATGTTTTTTATACAATGAGAAGAAAACAGGAAATGTTGTTGTTGTCGTCACTTCTTCTTGTTCTCCTTGCAGGCGACCACGTATCTCTGAGCCACGTTGAGGGGGGGGGAATAGCCGTCAGCGTAGGACGTGTCCTCAAACAGCACCGAGTAGTCGTCCTGAGGCTGGACACAGAGACACCATCAGGTATTGATCAATCAGGGATCTCATATCTCTCTCCCCGCACACGCACACGCACACACACACACACACACACACACACACACGCACGCACGCACACCTCTCACCCTGTGAGGAGGCGTGTGGATCAGAGCCCGGTAGAAGCAGGTGGTCTGTGGGTAGAGAGCCAGAACCAGGTGGTCCTTACTGAAGAGGGCCCCCGGGTCGGTCTCTGGGTTTGCCTTCCACTGAGGGAGGGGGATGATCCTCCTTCTGCTCAGCGTGTGCCTCCTGGTCACATGGTCACACAAACACTTGTCGGATTAAACGTCTACAATGTAGAGACATCACTCACACGTGCTGCTTTCTTGGCTTTCTGCAACCAGTGAACAGGAAGTGACCATATATGGGCTGACAAGGACAGAGATGATGTCTCTGTTAGAGACCTGTCAATCAGCGTGTAGCCCCGCCCTAAACAATCCCCTCCTTTAACTGATGTAAAACTACAAATTAACAAAGGTTTGACTCCTTATTATTTTACTCACAATAAAACAAGTGTGGCCTTTAATACAGAATTAAACAATTGGGATCCAAAATGCATTGTTGTGTTATTTCACTTATTAAAGAGGAACAATCTGAAGAAAGAAAAATCATGAAGTATTAAACTCACTCTTTTCCCTCCTCGTCAATGTCGTCCACTTCGTACCTGCAGAGGTCGACAGGTCAGTATGAGGCATTCCCTTTAGATATATTTTCCATACAGATATATGGCATCTATCATCTATAGCAAATTGTAAATTGGCTTATTTCATGAAATTGCACTTTCTTGTTTCTTGTTCTCCTGAGTTTGTACCCTATGGTTGAATGCACTTATTGTACGTCGCTTTGGATAAAAGCGTCCGCTAAATGACATGTAATGTAATTTACATATACAAGTATATTCAACAGGAAAGTGGGAGAACTTGTTTCTGCTACTTTATCCTTCTGCTGTTCTTTGTTCAATTATGACATACAATTGCTTAACATTTAATGAATTAAACTAGTACATTAGGTACTTAAAACTCTTACAATGTCATAATTATCAATATATATATTAGTGGTGGGCCGTTATCGGCGGTAACATGCTGCGTTATGGTGAGACTCTTATCGGCGATAAAGAAAAAATAGTGGCGATAGTCTATAAATTGGGTTTGGAGCTGGGTCTGTACTACGCAAGCTATGATGATTTTCACCTTGATATTCCAGCGCGGATGTTTACCTACGAGCGCTGATGTTTACTAGCCAAATTGCACTGTAGGGGGCGAGAACGAGACGTGCTAGCATGGATGCTGCTACGAAGTCACCGGGTTTGCTTCAGGGAAAATTTATTTTTAAGAAGCTTCCCAAAGGAAACGTCGACAAGACGAAGGTTGTTTGCACCGTGTGCAAACAGGAATTAGTTTACTGTAGAAGTTCTTCAAGTCTCAAATACCAGCTAAACGCAAAGCATCGCTTAGCTAACGCGGAAGATGCCGGGCCAAGCACTGATGTAGCGTCGTCGTCAAACTACTATGTTTGAGTGACACCGAGCCGAGCCCGTCAGCACGGCTCCATCGGCCAAGCTAACGAATGTCCTCGCGCAGTGGATCGCCACCAGCGTGGTAGAAGATGACGGGCTCGAGCTTGTTCTTCAGGCGGCCACAGGTGATCCGTCCTACAAACTACCTGCTAGGCGAACTATCATGAGGGGAATACGTGACCAGCACGCCTCTGGTCTCATGTGCCACCTGGCTTAAGAAACCTGTTCTCAAAGACTGACTTTTACTCATTATTTGGGTAGCACACATATTCTAAATGCCTTCACCAGAATTCAAATGAGCCATTTTAATCTAGATTAATTTCAAGATTACAGTGAGATTAATCTAGATTAAAGAAATTAATCTATGCCCACCACTAATTATATATATAGTAAACTACAATATGAAGAAATTAAAACTCAAACACCACATAAATATTAATAACATATGAATTGGTATTTTCTTACCCTGAAAGTACATTTACTCAAATTCAATTCTGAGGTATTTAAATATTTTATCCTTCTACTCTATTTAAGAGCTGTTACTTTACTTTTAATGAATTAAAAAGTAGTTGGAACGCTCCACTCCATTAAAGCCCCGCCCACATCCGAACACATGACCATCCGCTCTTACTTGTTGGTGGAATGGTTGTAGCTGACGACCTCGGCCAGGATCCACTGCTCGTCCCCGTCCACGGCCTTCACCCTCGCCGCCACCTTGTCGCCCTGCTTGGCCACGTAGTCGCTGCTGGCGGGGGTCGCTCCACACAGAGGGGGGGGGCTGAGGGGCACAGACAAAACCAGTAAGTGCACCAGTTATTGTGCCAAAGTCACAAAAATGTGTCACGCTGTAAATTGCTTAAGTTTGCGGTTATTTGCCTCATGTGGGCTGGGACGCCAGCGGGGAGGGGCCTATCTCCATGGAAACCGTTATCAACGTGGCCATTTGTTTCCTCCACCCCCCACAAAGTAATAACCTCTAATTCTATTCAATACTTTTTGTGGAAGTCGAACATGTCGAGAGAAACTAAACGGCTTCCGTGAGTGACATCATCATGTGTTCACAGAAGCGCCTTTATTCGAGGTGTATGAACACAAAATGACGACATTTTACTGTGATTTATTCACAATAAACAGACAAGTATTCGCTATTTGTTTTATTTTCTCCTCCAGACAACGAATAAATAACTTGTACGCTACGCTAACATCTCCATCATCACTCAGAATAACGACACATTGACATAAACGCGTCTCTGGTAAGATCATAAACTGTGTGTGTGTGTGTGTGTGTGTGCGTGTGTGTACCTCTCCCCAGGCTTGCCAATCCACAGAGGAAGCGTCATGGCCGACTGCTGGAGGAGCGTCATCAGGACGCCGCGCCTCATGGTCTTCCTGGGGGGGTCGCTGTCACTGTGGACCCCCGCCATTTTAGCAGCTAGGAGACACGACAAGGTAGAGGAATCCTTATCCCACACAGACAGTGACACACACACACACACACACACACACATACCGATCCTCCGCTCCTCCAGCAGAGATTTGATCTCGGCTATTTTATCCAGCGCGTGATGCAGGATGCTGAGAGAAACAACAAATAAACAAACAAATCATTACTGGATACATTTCATGATCATAACAAATCGACACCCTTCTTTAAATCCACGGTTTGAATGTGTTCACAACGACATCTTTGAATCTGTGTTTTTCTACAGGCGCTTCGGTCAGAGACTAAATACACACAACCGCCATCACCTGCACTCGGCCTCTGCGTCGGCCTTGGCCGTGGTGTACAGGCCTCTCAGCTTGGTCCGGTAGTACGGGGACGCTGGGGGACACAAGAGGGACGAGACTAAGGCTCCACCAGGACTCCTGATGGAGCCTTCGTCTCGTGGGTGGAGACCCCAGAGAGGGTTACACACTGACTTTTGTTCTCCGTTTGCATCCTCTCGTGCGTCTTCTGGATGTTGAGCAGGTTGTGTTCGCTGCGTGACCTCTCCTCCTGAGAGACAAACACACGTTCACACACTTCGTCCACTTCGACGAGCGGGCGCGTGACGTCACAGACTCACCTGGGTCTGCTTGATGAGCTGGTGGAGCTCCGTCAGCAGCTCGGCGATCTTGGTGTCCGCTGACATCTCGGTACCTTCGGATTTGAAAGGTCATTCATGGTGATTCACGTGTTGCTGTTTGGTGTTCAGATTGGAGCAGAACCACATCTAGAAACCGCTCATTTTAAAGACGCGGGGCTCGGCCTCTCACTGAGAGATGACGGGCGGCAGACCGGAGCTAAAGATTATTAGTATTAACACTGCATAAGACTGAATTGCCGAATAATATCTTTGATCACACCTGTTTGTTTTATGTGCTTTGAGTTACAATCATTTCTGAATTGACAGATTTCTGAATGGAATTCTATTTCATAAACTATTTGTGTGTAACGTGGCTCGTTTTGAGTTTAAATCAACACATATGGCATTCGGTGTTTATATTGTGGGAAATGCAAAACTTAAATAAAGCAGATAAAATGCTCAATACAGCATTTGTTGTGGGAATAAACGAGGCTACTTGAAGGCTAACTGTTGGTTCACGGCGTTAGCAAGCGGCTAGTTCGGCTACGTTAGCTTAACCAGGCGGCTCATCTGTTGGATTCGCGCTCGTGTACATAATCAAAAATCTGCATTAATTCCCACTTCTATAACTTACTGGTAAACTATACGGTATATGTTTCAAAACACAATATGTACTTACCGTATTAAGCTTTGTTTTATTTATTGTCGCCCTGCTATTTAACCGGATTAGCTGCTCTTCCTCTTTTGGGTTAAAGTTGGTCGCTGAACACCCGCCGCCTGCTGGACGGAGTCTGCAACTGCAGGCTGGTTCATGTTATTCAGTACAATAGTGAGGTACTTGTACTGCATACTGCGTGTAAATCACCTCGATGTTATTCTACATACTGAGTACTTTTGAAACTTTAAGTATTTATGCAGTACTTCAACCTCTTTACACTGGGGTATTGCTGCTTCCACTAAGTAGTTTCCAAGCTCAGTTCGTACAGAAATACAAATGCCAAAGATCCCTGTCAGGTTAGGTATTCTATTTAATATTCAAATGTTTTGTGACTGATTCAGTGAAGAAAACACGTCTGCAGACATTAACTTGAGTTTTGCAGCCAAAAGAATATTCATTTTGGACCGAATACACAGATTTCTGACTATACACGTACGTGTACCACAGGGAGGTCACGTCAGCACAAGGGAGTTAATCTTTGAACCTGTAGGGTTTTTGCCGGTACTTTGGTCTGAAACTCAGACGTCACGTACAAATACACAAAACCAGGTCTTTTAATGATTCTTCCCGTCGGCAGTCGGGCTCATCAGCCGAGCCGGTCCCCCACTGACTGACTGACATCCACCGCTCACTTTCTCTCTCACGGCACACGTCACTTTCTGTTCGCTGGTGCACCTTATTTTTAATTTCTAAATATTGTTAACTTTACATTTTATTCCTTTATTTTCAAACTAACCCATAGCCTTATATTTTATATTATTCCTCGTGCACTGTCGTACTGTCTGCTGTTACGCAGCCAAGTCAAATTCCTTCTATGTGACATATTATGGCAATAAATGATTCCTGATTAATGTCGAGTCCCTAAAACTGTGTTTATGAATCTATAAATGAGGGCGTGAAATCGGATGAATGCCTGCACATAGAGAATCGATAATAAAAACAAAATGTAAATATGTGCTGCGTTTTATGTCTTGAAAGGAGAATATTGGAATTGAAGTGCATCGAAGGGAATTTGATCTTTTTATTTTTATCTAATTTTTGAGCCAAATTAAGAGAAAAAATGAAAACACAAATATATAGGAACTTTAGGGTAATGAGTACAACGTGTGTGAGAAGTATAAACTAAAGTATTATTACACTTGATATCCTCAGACTGCTGAAGCAGAAAGTTAGCTTAGCACACAGGGAACAGGTGTAAACAGTTAGCATGGCTCTGAATAAGCTGATTAACTTGTTACATCTGGTCTCTGTATAAATACGAAGGGTTTTACTGGAACAGCAGATAGAACATGAAGTACGAATCTGACAGATGTTATTATATTTAAAAATAGCACAACTGGCCTTTAACAAACAGTTTAAATGCATAAAGTGTGTTCATGGAGATCAGCTGATGTTTAATCTGTGTTTACACTGCGAGAAGCGACTTCCAGAGTGAACATCAAGGTCAGAGTCCACAACAGGTACACGGGGGGGGATGCAACACGCTAAAAACCACAGATTGACGAGTTTCTTAAATGGTCGTAAACATAAAATAATATAATATAACACACACGCACACAACATACACACACCGTACACACACACACACATGCACACAACATACACACACACCAAACACACATCATACACACTCACACGCACACACACACACATCATACACACACACTGTTGAATGAGGTCATGGCTGCAGCTAAAAAAGGAAGAGGGGGCGGAGCTTAGACTCAGCAGACGAGACGTTACAGCAATAAACCGTATAATCATTTCATCCTATTCACAAATCTGCACTTTATACCAAAGATGTTCATATTAAAACAATAAACAGTGACACATTCTGTAATTATGTTGAAAAGTTTTAACTTTAAGGGTTTTATTATTTAAGTTATAGTTATTTAGTTTAAGTGAAACAGTGTAGATAATAAAATGAAGCTATGAAGATGAATTTACGTTGTTTTAACATTTAGAGGAAATGATGCAATATTTCAGTGTGTGAGTGTGTGTGTGTGTGTGTGTGTGTAGGAGGAGCTGTGTGTGTGTGTGTGTGTGTGTAGGAGGAGCTGTGTGTGTGTGTGTAGGAGGAGCTGTGTGTGTGTGTGTGTGTGTGTCTGTGTGTGTGTGTGTGTGTGTTTGTGTGTGTGTGTGTAGGAGGAGCTGTGTGTGAGTGTGTGTGTGTGTGTGTGTGTGTGTGTGTGTAGGAGGAGCTGTGTGTGTGTGTGAGTGTGTGTGTGTGTGTGTGTGTGTGTGTAGGAGGAGCTGTGTGTGTGTGTGTGTGTGTGTGTGTGTAGGAGGAGCTGTGTGTGTGTGTGTGTGTGTGTGTGTGTGTAGGAGGAGCTGTGTGTGTGTGTGTGTCTGTGTGTGCGTGTGTGTAGGAGGAGCTCAGTGTCTCTGTTATAAAAACACACCGAGCTCCTCCTGATCAGATCCTCGTCTCCTCTGAACATTCTCTAAACATCTGTCACTGTTGCACATCTGGGGAATCGAACATGAGTCACGTGGACGTGAAGAACCTGAAGCCCTCGAGCTTCGAAGAAGAGAACTACGACCAATACGAGTATTACAACCTCAGCGACAAGTACGCAGGTGAGACTCCTCCGCCCTGTAAACACATACGTGTACTTTGTGTGTACTGTGTCTACACTCTGTGTGTACACTTGGTGTACTTGAGGTCTAAAGACGGACGCGTTGCTCCTCAGAATCCTCGGCCCGTAAGGGAAGGACCAAGAAGGAGGCGAGTGACAACACCAACCGTCCCTCCCCCTCCGGCCACGAGCGCAAGCTGGTGGAGAAGCTCCAGAACCTGGAGGAGAAGAAGAAGAAGAAGAAGGAGTGAGCAGGTCAGCTGCTCTCTGTTGACCTCTTTGTGTAAACACACAATAGGCTTTAAAACAGCATTCAGCAGTAATCGCATAAACCTTTATGTATGTTACATAACGTGTATATGTATATAAATATGTATATATATATATATATATATAGTTCATTTTGTATACGAACATACTCCTTCCCCTGTAAACCAGGGCGACCCGGACGGCTCATCGGACCCCGACCACGGCGACACATTGAGACCCACAGACAGCGGGGGCCCCGACGGGCCGAGGCTTGACCCCCGACCCCACCGGCCCCCTCCAGGAGGAGCTCACGGATCCTCCCCGGTGGCCAGGCCGTGGCTCCTCCCCCTGCCAGGGGGCGGAGAGCGCCGGTTTGCTGCTCAGACCGCGGAGGTGCACGTGCTCACGTAGGAGGTGCTCTCAGTATCATGAGGTCTATGCGACATGTTTTCATTGCACTGAAAACAAAGAAGCTTTTACCAATAAAAGTATTCTTGAATAACACCGTACTTCTTTCCCTCTTAGTAGTTCAATACTATGATGAAATGTTTTATTTGAATACTTGTAAGTAAGCAGGAGTATCAGAAATAAAGTCTGTAAAGCCTTTGTATTATGTAATTATCAAATACATTAGAGGGAGACTTTGGGGAAGATACATAACAACCAATTAAGAAGGAAAAAACACTTGTCCATATATTAACAAACAGGAAGTTCATTTTATTGTGAAAGGTTGCAGACGCTGCGTCTCAGTTTCTCAGTTTGGAGACAACGTCAACGCGTGTCCTTTGCGGCTCGACACGTTCCAATAACTACTAGTTATTAGTTATTATTAGTTATTCTCAGTGTCTCACTCTCCAAGTGTCTCTCTCGCAGTGTCTCACTCTCTCAGTGTTTGTCTCTCAGTGTCTCACTCCCAGTGTCTGTCTCTCAGTGTTTGTCTCTCAGTGTCTCACTCCCAGTGTCTGTCTCTCAGTGTCTCACTCTCTCAATATCTCACTCTCCCAGTGTCTGCCTCCCAGTGTCTCACTCTCCCAGTGTCTGCCTCCCAGTGTCTCACTCTCCCAGTGTCTGTCTCTCAGTGTCTCACTCTCTCAGTGTCTGTCTCTCTTCCAGCAGGATTTGTCCCTGCTGTTTGAAGCAGGGATCAGGAAATATTTATAGAGACGACTGTTGTTACATAATCAGCTTCACCGTACAGACTCAACACAACATCGCAGTGTTCAACACACACACACACACACACACACACTCTGTGCTGAGGAGATACCCGTGCCTTTAGAAACTCCCCTGGTTGCCTAGCAACAAGCCCTCGGGATTGCCAAAAGAAACTTCAGATAGTTGTGATATAACGAGTGTACTATGCGATACTCTGTGTGGTTGTGTGTGTTTTAGGATTAACATCATTAGATCATCCCAGCATGAAGAAGCTCGATGTCTCTCTAATGTCTGTGTGGTAGAGTTATGAAAGTAGAAATATCAAAGCAGATAAAAAACAACAACAAAATGAACAGAGATCGTAAACAACACCTGGGGATGAAATAAGGAGAACACAGATAATAAAGGGAAAAATAAAACCCAGCAACACGTCCAATATTCATGAAGGGTTTCCCATAGAAGAGGATTTGAAGAAGGGATTTAAGAGATGCTAATGATCTCAGTCTATTTATGGTCACTTCCTGTTCACTGGTGAAAACAAGATGTGACGTCATCATAACCGTCATTCTGCACTAAAGACAAGTTGGAGATCTGCTTCTACTCTTCAGGGTTCTGCTTCCATTGAGCAGAAGGACTTTTATTTTGAAGAGGAAAATGAGATCGAAGAGAGAAAAATGTGACGGGAGAAAACAGTCTTGATGTTTTTGTGTTCCATACTTTAATAATATGAAGAAAAGATAAGAGATAAACCCGATAAAACATCCTGCTGCCACGGCAACCACATCTGATCTGTTGTTTTATTAAATGTGTGTGTGTGTGTGTGTGACTGTGTTCTTTCTACCCAGTGAGCGTCTTCTTGTGTTGAAACAGTATTTCTATTTCAGCTCATGGGTTTCATTGCACTTATTTTCATAGATTTAGTCTCCAGAAGTCAAACCACCAACCGTTTGTAGCTAATGATCCACAAACACAACTATAAATCAACGTATCGTCAATTCATTAATGGTTTCCTTTTTCTGTAGTGTTTTTGTCATTTGCAAACATACAGTGATGAATTGTGGGTAATGTGTGTGTTGATGAAACTGGAAAATAACACCAACTGGTTTCCACACACACACGTGGTCAAACAGATACAAGGATACTTCATTGTACACACCAGGTCTGCAGCAGGTGAGCTCACCTGTCTTCAGCCGAGATGGAAGGAGAAGGTCTGAAGGAGGTGGAGCTCAAAGAGAAAAAGACCAATTCAACCAATGAAATTAATGCGACTCCTGCGGACGATGTTGTGAACACGGATTCTTGTGAGTGTTTCATTCGATCGGAGTTGTTGTGCTAATTGTGTGTTGTGCTAATTGTGTGTACGGTCTACAAACAAAAACATCAAACTGGTTCCTAGGCAACCAAGAAAAACTGTAATAAAACAAAGACGTGTATGCTGATGACACAACGTTATACGTGTCACGATGTGGGTTTGTGTCCCGTTTTATTCTGTAGTTTCCTGCCTCTTCAGGAAATCAGGAATCAGGAATCAGGAAACATTTATTAGCCAAAATATGTCAAACATACAAGGAATTTGTCTTGGCGGTTAGTGCGCGACAGTAGACAGACAAGACAACAGTGCACAAGTAATAAAATAAAGTGGGATGAAATGCTAATGCAATGGGTTAGTAGAATAAGGCTAAGGCTATGGGTTAGTATAAAACAATGAATAAAGGTAAAAAAAAATTAAATATTAAAAAGTTAAAAAGAAAAATATTAAGCATAAAGTGCACTAACAAACAAGTAACAGACAAGAGACAAAGTGACAAGTGACAAAGTGATGAATAACAGTTAAAGTGGCATGTGCAGTGTGAGGGGGAGTGACCGGTGGAGTGTTATAGTCAGGCAGTGGGGGACCGGCTCTGTTGATGAGCCCGACTGCCGACGGGAAGAAACTGTTGGTGTGGCGGGAGGTCGTAGTCCTGATGGACCTCAGCCTCCTGCCAGATGGAAGGGGCACAAACAGGTTTTGTCGGGGTGAGAGGGGTCGGCTACCATCTTTTTAGCTCGCTTCAGAGACCTGGAAGCGAACAAGTCCTGCAGGGACGGCAGATTGCAGCCGATCAGCCTCTCTGCAGAGCGGAGGACACGCTGCAGCCTGCCCTTGTCCTTGGCTGTGGCTGCAGCGTACCAGACGCTGATGGAGGAGCAGAGGACGGACTCCATGATGGCCGCGATGATGGCCCGGGGTGGCTTCACTTCCTGTCTTGTCCTCCCTGTGATTGTCTCCCGTGTCCCTGATGGTGTCCACCTGTGTCCATTGGAGCCATGTGTGTCTCTTGTCCTTATGTGTTTTTGTGTGCTCGCTCTATGACAATACTATTATTACCATTAGTCACTGTTACTTAATGAAGTACAAGTGCTTATGAAATACATTACGTACTGGTTCCTTTTGAGTTCCGCTCCGGCAGAACCCCGGAGTCCAAACTGGGGGGTGAAGAAGAAGGAAGGTGGTGAAAACCAGGAAGACTGAAGTGTGACTGACAGCTGGCTGTAGGGGGCGGGGCAACTTATGATTGGTTTAAGATGCAGCTCCGCATCTGGTTGGTTGGTTGTTTAAACATATCAATATCCGCTGATAGCCCGACACCCGGAGACGGACCGAGGAAAAGGTCCCCGCGGGACAAATGAAGCTTCATCGAGCAGAACGTCTCCAAACGTCTTATTGATACTCGCCTCCAAATGAGAGGACCTTCCTCACGTTCCTGATTAGTCTTCATCATCTTCATGTTCTTCATTGTCTTTATCGTCTTCATCTTCTTAATCGTCTTCATCATCTTCATGTTCCTCATTATGTGAGTGTGTGTGTGTCTTGGATGTGTATCATTAGGCGTCATTAACCACAAATTATACAGAGAAGAAGAGAGAGACAGATGCTGCTGTTGGCACATTATAACCCCCCCTGCAAGCTGCAGCCGGAGGAAGGAGAAGAAGAAGAGAGGAGGGGGGGGGGTTATCTAATACATGTGTATTGTGATTAAAGAGCAAGCTTCAGCGTGTTGAAACCTCAGAGAAGATATC